>NW_028156269.1:0-22500 GCF_964263955.1 Coregonus lavaretus
CAGGTGTGTGGAAGGAGTCCTGTTTTGTAGCTGTCCTCATCAGGCAGTATGGTGTGGTCTGTCCACGGTGTTGAAACCAGATCTCTTTGTGTGTGTGTGTGTGTGTGTGTGTGTGTGTGTGTGTGTGTGTGTGTGTGTGTGTGTGTGTGTGTGTGTGTGTGTCGTGCACACTTTGGTGACCCTAAAACTATAGACATCAACAGAATGGTGACCCTAAAACTATAGACATCAACAGAATGGTGACCCTAAAACTATAGACATCAACAGAATGGTGAACGACTGTGGAAACAAGAATCAGACATTGGAAGACAAGTCATTATTATTATTCCATTACCAGCTGTTGGAAGACAAGTCACCCAGTAAAATGTACCAGGGGAAAACTGTTAGCTTAGTTAATGTAGTTCTGGATTAACAATAAAGCCTAGAATGTTTACTAATCTGAATGTCAGTGGTCTTAGAAAGCAGATCTTCATCTGGCTGCTGAGTTTACTTTGTTTTCTCTCTCAGTTCTCTCACTCTCACTCTCACACTCACTCTCACACACTCACACACTCACACACTCACACTCTCACACTCTCACACACTCACACTCACACTCTCACACTCTCACACTCTCACACTCTCACACACTCACACACTCACACACTCACACACTCACACACACACACACACACACACACACACACAAACACACACACACACTCCCTCTCTCTCTCTCTCTCTCAGGCCTTGGCCTTCAATGCAAGACAATATCCACAATGCTCCACAAAGATTCACCGCCCAAGGCAGAGCAGCTGAAATCCCGAGGCCTCGTCTGTGTGAGTGTGTGTGTGTGTGTCTGTGTGTGTTTGTGTGTGTCTGTGTGTGTGTGTGTGTGTGTGTGTGTGTGTCTGTGTGTGTCTGTGTGTGTCTGTGTGTGTGTGTGTGTGTGTGTGTGTGTGTGTGTGTGTGTGTGTGTGTGTGTGTGTGTGTGTGTGTGTGTGTGTGTGTACTGTACTGTATGACCCTCATCTGTGTGTACCACTAAAGCAGATTTAGTCTCACAAAACACAGCGTGATACTAACACACACACACACACACACACACACACACACACACACACACACACACACACATGCTTACAGACAGACACACACAGAGAAATGGTCATGCATTAAACATTGCGTTTAAATTGTTGATGAGTTGGCTGGTTGGGTTCAAGTTATCACATGTCATTTCTCTGACAAAATTTACTGGGGTGGGGGGGTCCAACGGGGGTGGGGGGGCTGGTCCAACTCAAGGTGTCATTAAAAAACAATATTACTGGGGGGGGGGGCTGGTCCAACTCAAGGTGTCATTAAAAAACAATGTTACTGGGGGGGGGGGGGGGGCTGGTCCAACTCAAGGTGTCATTAAAAAACAATGTTACTGGGGGGGGTTGGGCTGGTCCAACTCAAGGTGTCATTAAAAAACATTGTTACTGGGGGGGGGGGGGGGGGGCTGGTCCAACTCAAGGTGTCATTAAAAAACATTGTTACTGGGGGGGGGGGGGGGGGGGCTGGTCCAACTCAAGGTGTCATTTAAAAACATTGTTACTGGGGGGGGGGGGGGGGGGCTGGTCCAACTCAAGGTGTCATTAAAAAACAATGTTACTGGGGGGGGGGCTGGTCCAACTCAAGGTGTCATTAAAAAACAATGTTACTGGGAGGGGGGGCTGGTCCAACTCAAGGTGTCATTAAAAAACAATGTTACTGGGGGGGGGGGATGGGCTGGTCCAACTCAAGGTGTCATTAAAAAACAATGTTACTGGGGGGGGGGGGGGGCTGGTCCAACTCAAGGTGTCATTAAAAAACATTGTTACTGGGGGGGGGGGGGGCTGGTCCAACTCAAGGTGTCATTAAAAAACAATGTTACTGGGGGGGGGGGGCTGGTCCAACTCAAGGTGTCATTAAAAAACATTGTTACTGGGGGGGGGGGGGGGGGGCGTGGTCCAACTCAAGGTGTCATTAAAAAACAATGTTACTGGGGGGGGGCTGGTCCAACTCAAGGTGTCATTAAAAAACAATGTTACTGGGGGGGGGGGGGGGCTGGTCCAACTCAAGGTGTCATTAAAAAACAATGTTACTGGGGGGGGGGGGGGGCTGGTCCAACTCAAGGTGTCATTAAAAAACAATGTTACTGGGGGGGGGGGCTGGTCCAACTCAAGGTGTCATTAAAAAACATTGTTACTGGGGGGGGGGGGGGGCTGGTCCAACTCAAGGTGTCATTAAAAAACAATGTTACTGGGGGGGGGGCTGGTCCAACTCAAGGTGTCATTAAAAAACAATGTTACTGGGGGGGGGGATGGGCTGATCCAACTCAAGGTGTCATTAAAAAACAATGTTACTGGGGGGGGGGGGGGCTGGTCCAACTCAAGGTGTCATTAAAAAACATTGTTACTGGGGGGGGGGGCTGGTCCAACTCAAGGTGTCATTAAAAAACAATGTTACTGGGGGGGGCTGGTCCAACTCAAGGTGTCATTAAAAAACAATGTTACTGGGGGGGGGGGGCTGGTCCAACTCAAGGTGTCATTAAAAAACAATGTTACTGGGGGGGGGGGGGGGCTGGTCCAACTCAAGGTGTCATTAAAAAACAATGTTACTGGGGGGGGGGGGGGGCTGGTCCAACTCAAGGTGTCATTAAAAAACAATGTTACTGGGAGGGGATGGGCTGGTCCAACTCAAGGTGTCATTAAAAAACAATGTTACTGGGGGGGGGGGGGGGGGGCTGGTCCAACTCAAGGTGTCATTAAAAAACAATGTTACTGGGGGGGGTTGGGCTGGTCCAACTCAAGGTGTCATTAAAAAACAATGTTACTGGGGGGGGGGGGGGGGGGGGGGGGGCTGGTCCAACTCAAGGTGTCATTAAAAAACATTGTTACTGGGGGGGGGGGGGGGGGGGGCTGGTCCAACTCAAGGTGTCATTAAAGAACAATGTTACTGGGGGGGGGGGGGGCTGGTCAAACTCAAGGTGTCATTAAAAAACATTGTTACTGGGGGGGGGGGGGGGGCTGGTCCAACTCAAGGTGTCATTAAAAAACAATGTTACTGGGGGGGGGGTTGGGCTGGTCCAACTCAAGGTGTCATTAAAAAACAATGTTACTGGGGGGGGGGGGCTGGTCCAACTCAAGGTGTCATTAAAAAACAATGTTACTGGGGGGGGATGGGCTGGTCCAACTCAAGGTGTCATTAAAAAACAATGTTACTGGGGGGGGGGGCTGGTCCAACTCAAGGTGTCATTAAAAAACAATGTTACTGGGGGGGGGGATGGGCTGGTCCAACTCAAGTTGTCATTAAAAAACAATGTTACGGGGGGGGGGGGGGGGCTGGTCCAACTCAAGGTGTCATTAAAAAACAATGTTACTGGGGGGGGGGGGGCTGGTCCAACTCAAGGTGTCATTAAAAAACAATGTTACTGGGGGGGGGGGGCTGGTCCAACTCAAGGTGTCATTAAAAAACAATGTTACTGGGGGGGGGGGATGGGCTGGTCCAACTCAAGGTGTCATTAAAAAACAATGTTACTGGGGGGGGGGGCTGGTCCAACTCAAGGTGTCATTAAAAAACAATGTTACTGGGGGGGGGGGATGGGCTGGTCCAACTCAAGTTGTCATTAAAAAACAATGTTACGGGGGGGGGGGGGGGGGCTGGTCCAACTCAAGGTGTCATTAAAAAACAATGTTACTGGGGGGGATGGGCTGGTCCAACTCAAGGTGTCATTAAAAAACAATGTTACTGGGGGGGGATGGGCTGGTCCAACTCAAGGTGTCATTAAAAAACAATGTTACTGGGGGGGGGGGGGGCTGGTCCAACTCAAGGTGTCATTAAAAAACAATGTTACTGGGGGGGGGGGGATGGGCTGGTCCAACTCAAGTTGTCATTAAAAAACAATGTTACTGGGGGGGGGGGGGACTGGTCCAACTCAAGGTGTCATTAAAAAACAATGTTACTGGGGGGGGGGGCTGGTCCAACTCAAGGTGTCATTAAAAAACAATGTTACTGGGGGGGGGGGGGGGGGGGCTGGTCCAACTCAAGGTGTCATTAAAAAACAATGTTACTGGGGGGGGGGGGGGGGCTGGTCCAACTCAAGGTGTCATTAAAAAACAATGTTACTGGGGGGGGGTGGGCTGGTCCAACTCAAGGTGTCATTAAAAAACAATGTTACTGGGGGGGGGGGGGGGCTGGTCCAACTCAGGTGTCATTAAAAAACAATGTTACTGGGGGGGATGGGCTGGTCCAACTCAAGGTGTCATTAAAAAACAATGTTACTGGGGGGGGGGATGGGCTGATCCAACTCAAGGTGTCATTAAAAAACAATGTTACTGGGGGGGATGGGCTGGTCCAACTCAAGGTGTCATTAAAAAACAATGTTACTGGGGGGGGATGGGCTGGTCCAACTCAAGGTGTCATTAAAAAACAATGTTACTGGGGGGGGGGGGGGCTGGTCCAACTCAAGGTGTCATTAAAAAACAATGTTACTGGGGGGGGGGGGATGGGCTGGTCCAACTCAAGTTGTCATTAAAAAACAATGTTACGGGGGGGGGGGGTGGGGGGGGGGCTGGTCCAACTCAAGGTGTCATTAAAAAACAATGTTACTGGGGGGGGGGGGGGACTGGTCCAACTCAAGGTGTCATTAAAAAACAATGTTACTGGGGGGGGGGGCTGGTCCAACTCAAGGTGTCATTAAAAAACAATGTTACTGGGGGGGGGGGGGGGGGGGGCTGGTCCAACTCAAGGTGTCATTAAAAAACAATGTTACTGGGGGGGGGGGGGGGGGCTGGTCCAACTCAAGGTGTCATTAAAAAACAATGTTACTGGGGGGGGGTGGGCTGGTCCAACTCAAGGTGTCATTAAAAAACAATGTTACTGGGGGGGGGGGGGGGCTGGTCCAACTCAAGGTGTCATTAAAAAACAATGTTACTGGGGGGAGGGGGCTGGTCCAACTCAAGGTGTCATTAAAAAACAATGTTACTGGGGGGGGGGGCTGGTCCAACTCAAGGTGTCATTAAAAAACAATGTTACTGGGGGGGGGGCTGGTCCAAATCAAGGTGTCATTAAAAAACAATGTTACTGGGGGGGGGGTGGGCTGGTCCAACTCAAGGTGTCATTAAAAAACAATGTTACTGGGGGGGCGGGGGGGGGCTGGTCCAACTCAAGGTGTCATTAAAAAACAATGTTACTGGGGGGGCGGGGGGGGCTGGTCCAACTCAAGGTGTCATTAAAAAACAATGTTACTGGGGGGGCGGGGGGGGCTGGTCCAACTCAAGGTGTCATTAAAAAACAATGTTACTGGGGGGGTGGGGGGGGCTGGTCCAACTCAAGGTGTCATTAAAAAACAATGTTACTGGGGGGGGGGGGGGGGGGCTGGTCCAACTCAAGGTGTCATTAAAAAACAATGTTACTGGGGGGGATGGGCTGGTCCAACTCAAGGTGTCATTAAAAAACAATGTTACTGGGGGGGGATGGGCTGGTCCAACTCAAGGTGTCATTAAAAAACAATGTTACTGGGGGGGGGGGGGGGGCTGGTCCAACTCAAGGTGTCATTAAAAAACAATGTTACTGGGGGGGGATGGGCTGGTCCAACTCAAGGTGTCATTAAAAAACAATGTTACTGGGGGGGGGGGGGGGCTGGTCCAACTCAAGGTGTCATTAAAAAACATTGTTACTGGGGGGGGGGGGGGGCTGGTCCAACTCAAGGTGTCATTAAAAAACAATGTTACTGGGGGGGGGGGATGGGCTGGTCCAACTCAAGGTGTCATTAAAAAACAATGTTACTGGGGGGGGGGCTGGTCCAACTCAAGGTGTCATTAAAAAACAATGTTACTGGGGGGGATGGGCTGGTCCGACTCAAGGTGTCATTAAAAAACAATGTTACTGGGGGGGGGGGGGGCTGGTCCAACTCAAGGTGTCATTAAAAAACATTGTTACTGGGGGGGGGGGGGGGCTGGTCCAACTCAAGGTGTCATTAAAAAACAATGTTACTGGGGGGGGGGGGGGGGGGGGGGCTGGTCCGACTCAAGGTGTCATTAAAAAACAATGTTACTGGGAGGGGGGGCTGGTCCAACTCAAGGTGTCATTAAAAAACAATGTTACTGGGGGGGGGGGGGGGCTGGTCCAACTCAAGGTGTCATTAAAAAACAATGTTACTGGGGGGGGGGGGGGCTGGTCCAACTCAAGGTGTCATTAAAAAACATTGTTACTGGGGGGGGCTGGTCCAACTCAAGGTGTCATTAAAAAACAATGTTACTGGGGGGGGGGGGGGGGGCTGGTCCAACTCAAGGTGTCATTAAAAAACAATGTTACTGGGGGGGTGGGGGGGGGCTGGTCCAACTCATGGTGTCATTAAAAAACAATGTTACTGGGGGGGGGGGGCTGGTCCAACTCAAGGTGTCATTAAAAAACAATGTTACTGGGAGGGGGGGGGGGGGCTGGTCCAACTCAAGGTGTCATTAAAAAACAATGTTACTGGGGGGGGGGGGGGGGGCTGGTCCAACTCAAGGTGTCATTTAAAAACAATGTTACCGGGGGGGGGGCTGGTCCAACTCAAGGTGTCATTAAAAAACAATGTTACTGGGGGGGGGGGGGGGGGGCTGGTCCAACTCAAGGTGTCATTTAAAAACAATGTTACTGGGGGGGGGGCTGGTCCAACTCAAGGTGTCATTAAAAAACAATGTTACTGGGGGGGGGGGGGGGGGCTGGTCCAACTCAAGGTGTCATTAAAAAACAATGTTACTGGGGGGGGGGGGGCTGGTCCAACTCAAGGTGTCATTAAAAAACAATGTTACTGGGAGGGGGGGTGGGCTGGTCCAACTCAAGGTGTCATTAAAAAACAATGTTACTGGGGGGGGGGGGGGGGGGCTGGTCCAACTCTAGGTGTCATTAAAAAACAATGTTACTGGGGGGGGGGGGGGGGGGCTGGTCCAACTCATGGTGTCATTAAAAAACAATGTTACTGGGGGGGATGGGCTGGTCCAACTCAAGGTGTCATTAAAAAACAATGTTACTGGGGGGGGGGGGCTGGTCCAACTCAAGGTGTCATTAAAAAACATTGTTACTGGGGGGGGCGGGGGGCTGGTCCAACTCAAGGTGTCATTAAAAAACATTGTTACTGGGGGGGGGGGGGGGGGGGGCTGGTCCAACTCAAGGTGTCATTAAAGAACAATGTTACTGGGGGGGGGGGGGGGGGGCTGGTCCAACTCAAGGTGTCATTAAAAAACAATGTTACTGGGGGGGGGGGGGGGCTGGTCCAACTCAAGGTGTCATTAAAAAACAATGTTACTGGGGGGGGGGGGATGGGCTGGTCCAACTCAAGTTGTCATTAAAAAACAATGTTACGGGGGGGGGGGGTGGGGGGGGGGCTGGTCCAACTCAAGGTGTCATTAAAAAACAATGTTACTGGGGGGGGGGGGGACTGGTCCAACTCAAGGTGTCATTAAAAAACAATGTTACTGGGGGGGGGGGGGGGGGCTGGTCCAACTCAAGGTGTCATTAAAAAACAATGTTACTGGGGGGGCGGGGGGGGCTGGTCCAACTCAAGGTGTCATTAAAAAACAATGTTACTGGGGGGGATGGGCTGGTCCGACTCAAGGTGTCATTAAAAAACAATATTACTGGGGGGAGGGGGCTGGTCCAACTCAAGGTGTCATTAAAAAACAATGTTACTGGGGGGGGGGGATGGGCTGGTCCAACTCAAGGTGTCATTAAAAAACAATGTTACTGGGGGGGGGCTGGTCCGACTCAAGGTGTCATTAAAAAACAATGTTACTGGGGGGGGGGGGGGGGGCTGGTCCAACTCAAGGTGTCATTAAAAAACAATGTTACTGGGGGGGGGGGGGGGCTGGTCCAACTCAAGGTGTCATTAAAAAACATTGTTACTGGGGGGGGCGGGGGGCTGGTCCAACTCAAGGTGTCATTAAAAAACATTGTTACTGGGGGGGGGGGGGGGGGGGGCTGGTCCAACTCAAGGTGTCATTAAAGAACAATGTTACTGGGGGGAGGGGGCTGGTCCAACTCAAGGTGTCATTAAAAAACAATGTTACTGGGGGGGGGGGGGGGGGGGCTGGTCCAACTCAAGGTGTCATTAAAGAACAATGTTACTGGGGGGAGGGGGCTGGTCCAACTCAAGGTGTCATTAAAAAACAATGTTACTGGGGGGGGGGGGGATGGGCTGGTCCAACTCAAGTTGTCATTAAAAAACAATGTTACGGGGGGGGGGGGGTGGGGGGGGGGCTGGTCCAACTCAAGGTGTCATTAAAAAACAATGTTACTGGGGGGGGGGGGGGGGGTGGGCTGGTCCAACTCAAGGTGTCATTAAAAAACAATGTTACTGGGGGGGGGGGCTGGTCCAACTCAAGGTGTCATTAAAAAACATTGTTACTGGGGGGGTGGGGGGGCTGGTCCAACTCAAGGTGTCATTAAAAAACAATGTTACTGGGGGGGGGGGCTGGTCCAACTCAAGGTGTCATTAAAAAACAATGTTACTGGGGGGGGATGGGCTGGTCCAACTCAAGGTGTCATTAAAAAACAATGTTACTGGGGGGGGGGGGGGGGGCTTGGTCCAACTCAAGGTGTCATTAAAAAACAATGTTACTGGGGGGGGGGGGGGGGGCTGGTCCAACTCAAGGTGTCATTAAAAAACAATGTTACTGGGGGGGGGGGATGGGCTGGTCCAACTCAAGGTGTCATTAAAAAACAATGTTACTGGGGGGGGGGGGGGGGGGCTGGTCCAACTCAAGGTGTCATTAAAAAACAATGTTACTGGGGGGGGGCTGGTCCAACTCAAGGTGTCATTAAAAAACAATGTTACTGGGGGGGGGGGCTGGTCCAACTCAAGGTGTCAGTAAAAAACAATGTTACTGGGGGGGGGGGGGGCTGGTCCAACTCAAGATGTCATTAAAAAACAATGTTACTGGGGGGGGGGGCTGGTCCAACTCAAGGTGTCATTAAAAAACAATGTTACTGGGGGGGATGGGCTGGTCCAACTCAAGGTGTCATTAAAAAACAATGTTACTGGGGGGGGGGGGGGGGGGGGCTGGTCCAACTCAAGGTGTCATTAAAAAACAATGTTACTGGGGGGGATGGGCTGGTCCAACTCAAGGTGTCATTAAAAAACAATGTTACTGGGGGGGGGGGGGGGGGGGGCTGGTCCAACTCAAGGTGTCATTAAAAAACAATGTTACTGGGGGGGGGGGGGGGGGTGGGCTGGTCCAACTCAAGGTGTCATTAAAAAACAATGTTACTGGGGGGGGGCTTGGTCCAACTCAAGGTGTCATTAAAAAACAATGTTACTGGGGGGGGGCTGGTCCAACTCAAGGTGTCATTAAAAAACAATGTTACTGGGGGGGGGGGGGGGGCTGGTCCAACTCAAGGTGTCATTAAAAAACAATGTTACTGGGGGGGGGAGGGGGCTGGTCCAACTCAAGGTGTCATTAAAAAACAATGTTACTGGGGGGGGGGGGGGGCTGGTCCAACTCAAGGTGTCATTAAAAAACAATGTTACTGGGGGGGGTTGGGCTGGTCCAACTCAAGGTGTCATTTAAAAAAAATTCACCCCCCCCCCCCCCAACATTACAAATATTTTCACGTGACCCTCCCCTTGTAATGTCAAATTAATTGAACGCCATCCCCCCTCACATGGCTACGGGCCAGAAGGTTGGGGGTTCACCGACCACCACGGACGAGCTCACTCACTCTCCCTGCCTGTTACATTACTTCACAATCAGAGCCGGCTGCAGACAATGATCAGCTAGGGAGAAATCGGATTTTTCTACATTTTAATGCCATATTTATAATTATATAAAATATATGCAACACATTTTCCACCAACAGGTTTCTGTGGCAAACACAACCAATAAACAAAGCATACCGACTTCGGGCCACTTCAACATCGTGGTTTGTGTTTTCAACACCACAATAAATAGACTATATGTCAATCTGGACAAACAGAACATCCATCCCTCCCTACCTTGTAGGTTTACCCAGTGGCGAAGGTTGTCTCTGAATGTCATTAAACCTTCTGGTGTTTTGGAACAGACGTCTCTTTCCATTCACCAATTGGACACTGCACGGTTTGGATTGATTGAAGTGACCGGCACAATAAAGTCGGGGACTTATTTCCGTTGTGGTCCGCATTTGTTACGTAAATACATGTGCAATTACATAGATACAGACACGTTACAAAGATACAGAAACGTTACAAAGATACAGACACGTTACAAAGATACAGACACGTTACAAAGATACAGACACGTTACATAGATACAGACACGTTACAAAGATACAGACACGTTACATAGATACAGACACGTTACATAGATACAGACACGTTACAAAGATACAGACACGTTACAAAGATACAGACACGTTACAAAGATACAGACACGTTACAAAGATACAGACATGTTACAAAGATAGACACGTTACAAAGATACAGACACGTTACATAGATACAGAGACGTTACAAAGATACAGACACGTTACAAAGATACAGACACGTTACAAAGATACAGACACGTTACAAAGATACAGACACGTTACATAGATACAGACACGTTACAAAGATAGAGACACGTTACAAAGATAGAGACACGTTACAAAGGTAGAGACACGTTACATAGATACAGACACGTTACATAGATACAGAGACGTTACATAGATACAGACACGTTACAAAGATACAGACACGTTACAAAGATACAGACACGTTACAAAGATACAGAAACGTTACAAAGATACAGACACGTTACATAGATACAGACACGTTACAAAGATACAGACACGTTACAAAGATACAGACACGTTACAAAGATACAGACACGTTACAAAGATAGAGACACGTTACAAAGATACAGACACGTTACAAAGATACAGACACGTTACATAGATACAGACACGTTACATAGATACAGACACGTTACAAAGATAGAGACACGTTACAAAGATAGAGACACGTTACAAAGATAGAGACACGTTACATAGATACAGACACGTTACATAGATACAGAGACGTTACATAGATACAGACACGTTACAAAGATACAGACACGTTACAAAGATACAGACACGTTACAAAGATACAGAAACGTTACAAAGATACAGACACGTTACAAAGATACAGACACGTTACATAGATACAGACACGTTACAAAGATACAGACACGTTACAAAGATACAGACATGTTACAAAGATACAGACACGTTACAAAGATACAGACACGTTACATAGATACAGACACGTTACATAGATACAGACACGTTACAAAGATAGAGACACGTTACAAAGATACAGACACGTTACAAAGATAGAGACACGTTACAAAGATACAGACACGTTACAAAGATACAGACACGTTACATAGATACAGACACGTTACATAGATACAGACACGTTACAAAGATAGAGACACGTTACAAAGATACAGACACGTTACAAAGATACAGACACGTTACATAGATACAGACACGTTACAAAGATAGAGGCACGTTACAAAGATAGAGACACGTTACATAGATACAGACACGTTACATAGATACAGAGACGTTACATAGATACAGACACGTTACAAAGATACAGACACGTTACGAAGATACAGACACGTTACAAAGATACAGACACGTTACAAAGATACAGAAACGTTACAAAGATACAGACACGTTACAAAGATACAGACACGTTACATAGATACAGACACGTTACAAAGTTACAGACACGTTACAAAGATACAGACACGTTACAAAGATACAGACACGTTACAAAGATACAGACACGTTACATAGATACAGACACGTTACATAGATACAGACATGTTACAAAGATAGAGACACATTACAAAGATACAGACACGTTACAAAGATAGAGACACGTTACAAAGATAGAGACATGTTACATAGATACAGACACGTTACATAGATACAGAGACGTTACATAGATACAGACACGTTACAAAGATACAGACACGTTACAAAGATACAGACACGTTACAAAGATACAGACACGTTACAAAGATACAGACACGTTACATAGATACAGACACGTTACATAGATACAGACACGTTACAAAGATAGAGACACATTACAAAGATACAGACACGTTACAAAGATAGAGACACGTTACAAAGATAGAGACACGTTACATAGATACAGACACGTTACATAGATACAGAGACGTTACATAGATACAGACACGTTACAAAGATACAGACACGTTACAAAGATACAGACACGTTACAAAGATACAGAAACGTTACAAAGATACAGACACGTTACAAAGATACAGACACGTTACATAGATACAGACACTTTACAAAGATACAGACACATTACAAAGATACAGACACGTTACAAAGATACAGACACGTTACATAGATACAGACACGTTACATAGATACAGACATGTTACAAAGATAGAGACACGTTACAAAGATACAGACACGTTACAAAGATACAGACACGTTACATAGATACAGACACGTTACATAGATACAGACACGTTACATAGATACAGAGACGTTACATAGATACAGACACGTTACAAAGATACAGACACGTTACAAAGATAGAGACACGTTACAAAGATACAGAAACGTTACAAAGATACAGACACGTTACAAAGATACAGACACGTTACATAGATACAGACACGTTACAAAGATAGAGACACGTTACAAAGATAGAGACACGTTACATAGATACAGACACGTTACATAGATACAGAGACGTTACATAGATACAGACACGTTACAAAGATACAGACACGTTACAAAGATACAGACACGTTACAAAGATACAGAAACGTTACAAAGATACAGACACGTTACAAAGATACAGACACGTTACAAAGATACAGACACGTTACAAAGATACAGACATGTTACAAAGATACAGACACGTTACAAAGATACAGACACGTTACATAGATACAGAGACGTTACATAGATACAGACACGTTACAAAGATACAGACACGTTACAAAGATACAGACACGTTACAAAGATACAGACACGTTACATAGATACAGACACGTTACATAGATACAGAGACGTTACATAGATACAGACACGTTACAAAGATACAGACACGTTACAAAGATACAGACACGTTACAAAGATACAGAAACGTTACAAAGATACAGACACGTTACAAAGATACAGACACGTTACAAAGATACAGACACGTTACAAAGATACAGACATGTTACAAAGATACAGACACGTTACAAAGATACAGACACGTTACATAGATACAGAGACGTTACATAGATACAGACACGTTACAAAGATACAGACACGTTACAAAGATACAGACACGTTACAAAGATACAGACACGTTACAAAGATAGAGACACGTTACAAAGATAGAGACACGTTACATAGATACAGACACGTTACATAGATACAGAGACGTTACATAGATACAGACACGTTACAAAGATACAGACACGTTACAAAGATACAGACACGTTACAAAGATACAGAAACGTTACAAAGATACAGACACGTTACAAAGATACAGACACGTTACATAGATACAGACACGTTACAAAGATACAGACACGTTACAAAGATACAGACACGTTACAAAGATACAGACACGTTACAAAGATACAGACACGTTACATAGATACAGACACGTTACATAGATACAGACACGTTACAAAGATAGAGACACGTTACAAAGATACAGACACGTTACAAAGATAGAGACACGTTACAAAGATAGAGACACGTTACACAGATACAGACACGTTACATAGATACAGAGACGTTACATAGATACAGACACGTTACAAAGATACAGACACGTTACAAAGATACAGACACGTTACAAAGATACAGACACGTTACAAAGATACAGACATGTTACATAGATACAGACACGTTACAAAGATAGAGAGACTAGAAAATGCTCAACCTCCAGATGAGTATGAGGGGGTGTTACAGGAGGGGGTCGCAGTTCCGGAGCGACCCACTAGGTGTCATGTTATTTTGTATTTTTGGCATCGGGACCACCAGTAAAGATCCTTTTTTCACCATCTCTGCCTACTGCCTATCCTGCACCACACCTGGGTCACACCTCACCCCAACCCATACAAGGGGGGAGTTTAAGTATAATTCTTACAAGCTTGTTTAGCTGGTAGCTTATTCTTTAGATGTATTGGGGCTGTTGGTAAACCATAAAGTGACACTGGACTAGTGCACAGTCACAGTCTTTAAGGTGTCTATAGCTTGGTTTCCATCCAACAGGTGACAGATTTTCATGCGGATATTCAAAAATCTTCATAAAAACGGCTACTGCGTCTTCTATACAGATATAGACGTACAGATGAAGGGTAATTTGTTAATTTTCGATACGACTATTTTGTATAAAGATAAGCATTGCATTGTTAAATTATAGGATTAACTCTGGAAGGCCTGAAACAGACTTCCTCACCTCAAGTTTACATTTACATTTACATTTTAGTCATTTAGCAGACGCTCTTATCCAGAGCGACTTACATGAGCAATTAGGGTTAAGTGCCTTGCTTAAGGGCACATCGACAGATTTTTCACCTAGTCGGCTCGGGGATTAGAACCAGCGACCTTTCGGTTACTGGCACAACGCTCTTACCCACTAAGCTACCTGCCGCCCTAAGTTCAACTGTGGGAGTCAGTAGGAGCGCCGGGGGGCCTCACTGCCTTCATATCACAGGCCGGCAGTAGGAGCGCCGGGGGCCTCACTGCCTTCATATCACAGGCCGGCAGTAGGAGCGCCGGGGGCCTCACTGCCTTCATATCACAGGCCGGCAGTAGGAGCGCCGGGGGCCTCACTGCCTTCATATCACAGGCCGGCAGTAGTTAAAGCTTAATAACAGCCACACCAAACCAAACCTTCACAAACGTTTCTAAAGTTGATCAGGGTAGTATCAAAAGTCAAGACATTGTTTATAGGGAAAATATGAGCAGAAGGGAAAAACCACACTACCCTCCCCCGTGACCAATAAAAACCACACTACCCTCCCCTGTGACCAATAAAAACCATCCTTTTTCATTTCAATCTGTCCCTTAGATGGCACAAGACTAACACACATACAGAGCTTCCAGAAAAGATTCACACCCCTTGACTTATTCCACATTTTGTTGTGTTACAACCTGAATTTAAAATGGATTAAATAGAGATTTTTTTTGTCAGTGGCCTTCACACAGTACCCCAGTATTGTGTGTGTAGGCCAATGACAAAAAAATCTCAATTTAATCCATTTTAAATTCAGGTTGTAACACAACAAAATGTGGAATAAGTCAAAGTGGAATTATGTTTTTCGAATTCTTTACAAATTAATTACAAATGAAAAGCTGAAATGTCTTGAGTCAATCAGCATTCAACCCCTTTGTTATGGTAAGCCTAAATAAGTTCAGGAGTAAAAATGTGCTTAACAAATCACATAATAAGTTGCATGGACTCACTCTGTGTGCAATAATAGTGTTTAACATGATGTTTGAATGACTATCTCATCTCTGTACCCCACACATACAATTATCTGTAAGGTCCCTCAGTCGAGCAGTGAATTTCAAACACAGATTCAACCACAAAGACCAGGGAGGTTTTCCAATGCCTCGCAAAGAAGGGCACCTATTGGTAAATAATATATATTTTTTTAAAGCAGACATTGAATATCCCTTTGAGCATGGTGAAGTTATGAATTACACTTTGGATGGTGTATCAATACACCCAGTCACTATAAAGATACAGGCGTCCTTCCTAACTCAGTTGCCGGAGAGGAAGGAAACCTCTCAGGGATTTCACCATGATGCCAATGGTGACTTAAAAACAGTTACAGAGTTTAATGGCTGTGATAAGAGAAAACTGAGGATGGATCAACAACATTGTAGTTACTCCACAATACTAACCTAAATGACAGAGTGAAAAGAATGAAGCCTGTACAGAATATAAATATTCCAAAACATGTATCCTGTTTGCATTAAGGCACTAAAGTAAAACTGCAAAAAATGTGGCAAAGAAATTAACTTTATGTCCTGAATACAAAGTGTTATGTTTGGGGCAAATCCAACGCAACACATCACTGAGTACCACTCTTCATATTTTCCAGCATAGTGGTGGCTGCATCATGTTATGGGTATGCTTATAATGGTTAAGGACTGGAGAGTTTTTCAGGATAAAAAAGAAACGGAATGGAGCTAAGCACAGGCAAGATCCTAGAGGAAAACCTGGTTCAGTCTGCTTTCCACCAGACACTGGGAGACTAGAGGAAACCCTGGTTCAGTCTGCTTTCCACCAGACACTGGGAGACTAGAGGAAACCCTGGTTCAGTCTGCTTTCCACCAGACACTGGGAGACTAGAGGAAAACCTGGTTCAGTCTGCTTTCCACCAGACACTGGGAGACTAGAGGAAAACCTGGTTCAGTCTGCTGTCCACCAGACACTGGGAGACTAGAGGAAAACCTGGTTCAGTCTGCTTTCCACCAGACACTGGGAGACTAGAGGAAAACCTGGTTCAGTCTGCTTTCCACCAGACACTGGGAGACGAATTCACCTTTCAGCAGGACAGTAACCTGAAACACAAGGCCAGATATAGTGAATCTCCCTTAGTGGCCGAGTTACAGTTTTGACTTAAATCTTTGTGGAAATCTATGGCAAGTCCTGAAAATGGTTGTCTAGCAATGATCAACAACCAACTTGACAGAGCTTGAAGAATATAAAAATAATAATGGGCAAATATTGTACAATCCAGGTGTGCAAAGCTCCTAGAGACTTACCCTGAAAGACTCACAGCTGTACATCGCTGCCAAAGGTGATTCTAACATGTATTGACTCAAGGGTGTGAATACTTAAGTGAATTGGATATTTCTGTATTTCATTTTCAGTAAATGTGCAAACATTTCTAAAAATATGTTTTCACTTTGTCATTATGGGGTATTGGGTATTGTGTGTAGGTGGATTAGTAAAAACATCTATTGAATCCACTCAGGCTGTAACACAACAGAATGTGGAATAAGTCAAGGGGTATAAATACTTTCTGAAGGCACACACACACACAGTAGAGAGAGAGAGAGAGACAGTAGAGAGACAGAGAGAGACACAGTAGAGAGAGAGAGAGACAGTAGAGAGAGAGAGAGAGACACACAGTAGAGAGAGAGAGACAGTAGAGAGAGAGACACAGTAGAGAGAGAGACACAGTAGAGAGAGAGACACAGTAGAGAGAGAGAGAGACACAGTAGAGAGAGAGGCACACAGTAGAGAGAGAGACACAGTAGAGAGAGAGACACAGTAGAGAGAGAGAGACACAGTAGAGAGAGAGAGACACAGTAGAGAGAGACACACAGTAGAGAGACACACACAGCAGAGAGAGAGAGACACACAGTAGAGAGAGAGACACAGAGTAGAGAGAGAGACACAGTAGAGAGAGAGACACAGAGAGAGAGACACACAGTAGAGAGAGACACAGAGTAGAGAGAGAGACACAGTAGAGAGAGAGACACAGTAGAGAGAGACACACAGTAGAGAGAGAGACACACAGCAGAGAGAGAGACACAGTAGAGAGAGAGACACAGTAGAGAGAGAGAGACAGAGTAGAGAGAGAGACACAGTAGAGAGAGACACACAGTAGAGAGAGACACACAGTAGAGAGAGACACAGAGTAGAGAGAGAGACACAGTAGAGAGAGAGACACAGTAGAGAGAGACACACAGCAGAGAGAGAGACACAGAGTAGAGAGAGAGACACAGTAGAGAGAGACACACAGTAGAGAGAGACACACAGTAGAGAGAGACTCACAGTAGAGAGAGAGACACAGAGTAGAGAGAGAGACACAGTAGAGAGAGACACACAGTAGAGAGAGACACACAGTAGAGAGAGACACAGTAGAGAGAGAGACACAGTAGAGAGAGAGACACAGTAGAGAGAGACACACAGCAGAGAGAGAGACACAGTAGAGAGAGAGACACAGTAGAGAGAGACACAGTAGAGAGAGACACACAGTAGAGAGACACAGTAGAGAGACACAGTAGAGAGAGAGAGACACAGCAGAGAGAGAGACACACAGTAGAGAGAGAGAGACACAGCAGAGAGAGACACAGTAGAGAGAGAGACACAGTAGAGAGAGAGACACACAGTAGAGAGAGAGAGACACAGCAGAGAGAGAGACACAGTAGAGAGAGACACAGCAGAGAGAGACACAGTAGAGAGAGACACACACAGTAGAGAGAGAGAGAGAGAGACACAGTAGAGAGAGACACAGTAGAGAGAGACACAGTAGAGAGAGACACAGTAGAGAGAGAGACACAGTAGAGAGAGAGAGACACAGTAGAGAGAGAGAGAGAGAGACACAGTAGAGAGAGACACAGTAGAGAGAGAGACACAGTAGAGAGAGAGAGACACAGTAGAGAGAGAGACACACAGTAGAGAGAGAGAGAGAGAGACACAGTAGAGAGAGACACAGTAGAGAGAGAGACACAGTAGAGAGAGAGAGACACAGTAGAGAGAGAGACACACAGTAGAGAGAGAGAGACACAGCAGAGAGAGAGACACACAGTAGAGAGAGAGACACACAGTAGAGAGAGAGAGACACAGTAGAGAGAGAGACACAGTAGAGAGAGAGACACACAGTAGAGAGAGAGAGACACAGTAGAGAGAGACACACAGTAGAGAGAGAGACACATTAGAGAGAGAGACACACAGTAGAGAGAGAGACACATTAGAGAGAGAGAGACAGACACACAGTAGAGAGAGAGAGACACAGTAGAGAGAGAGAGACACATTAGAGAGAGAGACACAGTAGAGAGAGAGACACACACATTAGAGAGAGAGAGAGACAGTAGAGAGAGAGAGACACATTAGAGAGAGAGAGACACACAGTAGAGAGAGAGACACATTAGAGAGAGAGAGACACACAGTAGAGAGAGAGACACAGTAGAGAGAGAGACACAGTAGAGAGAGAGACACATTAGAGAGAGAGAGACACACAGTAGAGAGAGAGACACATTAGAGAGAGAGACACAGTAGAGAGAGAGAGACACATTAGAGAGAGAGAGACACACAGTAGAGAGAGAGACACATTAGAGAGAGAGAGACACATTAGAGAGAGAGAGAGACACACAGTAGAGAGAGAGACACACAGTAGAGAGAGAGACACATTAGAGAGAGAGACACACAGTAGAGAGAGAGACACAGTAGAGAGAGACACAGTAGAGAGAGAGAGACACATTAGAGAGAGAGACACACAGTAGAGAGAGAGACACATTAGAGAGAGACACACAGTAGAGAGAGACACAGTAGAGAGAGAGAGACACACAGTAGAGAGAGACACACAGTAGAGAGAGACACACAGTAGAGAGAGAGACACAGTAGAGAGAGAGAGACACAGTAGAGAGAGAGACACTCAGTAGAGAGAGAGACACACAGCAGAGAGAGAGACACAGTAGAGAGAGAGACACAGTAGAGAGAGAGACACACAGTAGAGAGAGAGACACACATTAGAGAGAGACACACAGTAGAGAGAGAGAGACACATTAGAGAGAGAGACACTCAGTAGAGAGAGAGAGAGACACAGTAGAGAGAGACACACAGTAGAGAGAGAGAGAGACACACAGTAGAGAGAGAGACACATTAGAGAGAGAGACACACAGTAGAGAGAGAGAGACACAGTAGAGAGAGAGACACACAGTAGAGAGAGAGACACAGTAGAGAGAGAGACACACAGTAGAGAGAGAGACACAGTAGAGAGAGAGACACAGTAGAGAGAGACACAGTAGAGAGAGACACACAGTAGAGAGAGAGAGAGACAGTAGAGAGAGAGAGACACATTAGAGAGAGAGAGAGACAGTAGAGAGAGAGACACACACATTAGAGAGAGAGAGAGACAGTAGAGAGAGAGAGACACATTAGAGAGAGAGAGACACACAGTAGAGAGAGAGACACACACATTAGAGAGAGAGAGAGACAGTAGAGAGAGAGAGACACATTAGAGAGAGAGAGACACAGTAGAGAGAGAGACACACACATTAGAGAGAGAGAGAGACAGTAGAGAGAGAGAGACACATTAGAGAGAGAGAGACACACAGTAGAGAGAGAGACACACACATTAGAGAGAGAGAGACAGTAGAGAGAGAGAGACACATTAGAGAGAGAGAGACACAGTAGAGAGAGAGAGACACAGTAGAGAGAGAGACACACACATTAGAGAGAGAGAGAGACAGTAGAGAGAGAGGGACACATTAGAGAGAGAGAGACACACAGTAGAGAGAGAGACACATTAGAGAGAGAGAGACACACAGTAGAGAGAGAGACACAGTAGAGAGAGAGAGACACACAGTAGAGAGAGACACACAGTAGAGAGAGAGAGACACAGTAGAGAGAGAGACACAGTAGAGAGAGAGACACACAGTAGAGAGAGAGACACATTAGAGAGAGAGACACACAGTAGAGAGAGAGACACATTAGAGAGAGAGAGACAGACACACAGTAGAGAGAGAGAGACACAGTAGAGAGAGAGAGACACATTAGAGAGAGAGACACAGTAGAGAGAGAGACACACACATTAGAGAGAGAGAGAGACAGTAGAGAGAGAGAGACACATTAGAGAGAGAGAGACACACAGTAGAGAGAGAGACACAGTAGAGAGAGAGACACACAGTAGAGAGAGAGACACAGAGTAGAGAGAGAGACACAGTAGAGAGAGACACACAGTAGAGAGAGACACACAGTAGAGAGAGACACACAGTAGAGAGAGACACACAGTAGAGAGAGAGACACAGTAGAGAGAGAGAGACACACAGTAGAGAGAGAGACACAGTAGAGAGAGAGACACAGTAGAGAGAGAGACACATTAGAGAGAGAGAGACACAGTAGAGAGAGAGAGACACACAGTAGAGAGAGAGACACAGTAGAGAGAGAGACACAGTAGAGAGAGAGACACATTAGAGAGAGAGACACACAGTATAGAGAGAGACACATTAGAGAGAGAGACACAGTAGAGAGAGAGAGACACATTAGAGAGAGAGACACATTAGAGAGAGAGAGACACACAGTAGAGAGAGAGACACATTAGAGAGAGAGACACAGTAGAGAGAGAGAGACACATTAGAGAGAGAGAGACACACAGTAGAGAGAGAGACACATTAGAGAGAGACACATTAGAGAGAGAGAGACACATTAGAGAGAGAGAGAGAGACACAGTAGAGAGAGAGACACACAGTAGAGAGAGAGACACATTAGAGAGAGAGACACACAGTAGAGAGAGAGACACAGTAGAGAGAGACACAGTAGAGAGAGAGAGACACATTAGAGAGAGAGACACACAGTAGAGAGAGAGACACACACAGTAGAGAGAGAGAGACACATTAGAGAGAGAGACACACAGTAGAGAGAGACACACAGTAGAGAGAGACACACAGTAGAGAGAGACACAGTAGAGAGAGACACAGTAGAGAGAGAGAGACACAGTAGAGAGAGAGACACTCAGTAGAGAGAGAGAGAGACACACATTAGAGAGAGAGAGAGACACACATTAGAGAGAGAGACACAGTAGAGAGAGAGACACTCAGTAGAGAGAGAGACACTCAGTAGAGAGAGAGAGAGACACTCAGTAGAGAGAGAGAGAGACACACATTAGAGAGAGAGACACAGTAGAGAGAGAGACACAGTAGAGAGAGAGAGACACAGTAGAGAGAGAGACACACATTAGAGAGAGACACACAGTAGAGAGAGAGAGACACATTAGAGAGAGAGAGACACATTAGAGAGACACACAGTAGAGAGAGAGAGAGACACAGTAGAGAGAGACACACAGTAGAGAGAGAGACACACAGTAGAGAGAGAGAGAGACACAGTAGAGAGAGACACACAGTAGAGAGAGACACAGTAGAGAGAGAGACACACATTAGAGAGAGAGACACACAGTAGAGAGAGACACACAGTAGAGAGAGACACACAGTAGAGAGAGAGAGAGAGACACACAGTAGAGAGAGACACAGTAGAGAGAGAGACACACATTAGAGAGAGAGAGAGACACAGTAGAGAGAGAGACACAGAGAGAGAGAGAGAGAGACACACAGTAGAGAGACACACAGTAGAGAGAGAGAGAGACACAGTAGAGAGAGAGACACAGAGAGAGAGAGAGAGAGACACACAGTAGAGAGAGAGACACAGAGAGAGAGAGAGAGAGACACAGTAGAGAGAGAGACACAGAGAGAGAGAGAGAGAGACACAGTAGAGAGAGAGACACACAGTAGAGAGAGACACAGTAGAGAGAGAGACACACATTAGAGAGAGAGAGAGACACAGTAGAGAGAGAGACACAGAGAGAGAGAGAGAGAGACACACAGTAGAGAGAGAGACACACAGTAGAGAGAGAGAGACACAGTAGAGAGAGAGACACACAGTAGAGAGAGAGACACAGTAGAGAGAGAGACACAGTAGAGAGAGAGACACAGAGAGAGAGAGAGAGACACACAGTAGAGAGAGAGAGAGACACAGAGAGAGAGAGAGACACAGAG
>NW_028156269.1:25000-30000 GCF_964263955.1 Coregonus lavaretus
ACAGTAGAGAGAGAGAGACAGAGTAGAGAGACACACAGTAGAGAGAGAGAGACAGAGTAGAGAGAGAGAGAGAGAGACAGTAGAGAGAGAGAGAGAGACACTCTGTAGAGAGAGAGAGACACAGTAGAGAGAGAGAGAGAGACACAGTAGAGAGAGAGAGAGACACTCTGTAGAGAGAGAGAGACACAGTAGAGAGAGAGAGAGACACAGTAGAGAGAGACACAGTAGAGAGAGAGAGAGAGACACAGTAGAGAGAGAGAGAGAGACACAGTAGAGAGAGAGAGACACAGTAGAGAGAGAGACACATTAGAGAGAGAGACACAGTAGAGAGAGAGACACATTAGAGAGAGAGAGACACAGTAGAGAGAGAGAGAGACACACAGTAGAGAGAGAGAGACACAGAGAGAGAGAGAGAGAGACACACATTAGAGAGAGAGAGACAGAGTAGAGAGAGAGACACACACAGTAGAGAGAGAGAGACAGAGTAGAGAGAGAGACACACAGTAGAGAGAGAGAGACAGAGTAGAGAGAGAGACACAGTAGAGAGAGAGACACATTAGAGAGAGAGACACATTAGAGAGAGAGACACAGTAGAGAGAGAGACACATTAGAGAGAGAGAGACACAGTAGAGAGAGAGAGAGACACACAGTAGAGAGAGAGAGACACAGAGAGAGAGAGAGAGAGACACACATTAGAGAGAGAGAGACAGAGTAGAGAGAGAGACACACACAGTAGAGAGAGAGAGACAGAGTAGAGAGACACACAGTAGAGAGAGAGAGACAGAGTAGAGAGAGAGAGAGAGAGACAGTAGAGAGAGAGAGAGAGACACTCTGTAGAGAGAGAGAGACACAGTAGAGAGAGAGAGAGAGACACAGTAGAGAGAGAGAGAGACACTCTGTAGAGAGAGAGAGACACAGTAGAGAGAGAGAGAGAGACACAGTAGAGAGAGACACAGTAGAGAGAGAGAGAGAGACACAGTAGAGAGAGAGAGAGAGACACAGTAGAGAGAGAGAGAGAGACACAGTAGAGAGAGAGAGACAGTATGTGGGTCTCCTGAGCTCCTCCTTCAGGCCAGATTAGTTGGAGTGACTCAGAGGGATTCTCCTACTGTGTAATTTAACACTGTAGCTTAGCCTCCCTGTGTGTGTGTGAGAGAGTTTAGATGAGGGAGGGAGGGAGGGAGGGAGGGGGGAATGAGGGATGAGGTATGAAGGGAGGGAGGGAGGGAGGGAGGGAGGGAGGGAGGGAGGGAGGGAGGGAGGGAGGGGGGAGGGAGGGAGGGAGGGAGGGAGGGAGGGAGGGAGGGGGGAATGAGGGATGAGGTATGACGGGAGGGGGGAGGGAGGGAGGGAGGGATGGTTTAAGCTCCAAAATCTTAAGGTTAGGCATTAACTCTGAATGGTTAAGGTAAGGGTTAAGGTTAGGCATTAACTCTGAATGGTTAAGGTAAGGGTTAAGGTTAGGCATTAACTCCGAATGATTAAGGTAAGGGTTAAGGTTAGGCATTAACTCCGAATGGTTAGGGTAAGGGTTAAGGTTAGGCATTAACTCTGAATGGTTAAGGTAAGGGTTAAGGTTAGGCATTAACTCTGAATGGTTAAGGTAAGGGTTAAGGTTAGGCATTAACTCTGAATGGTTAAGGTAAGGGTTAAGGTTAGGCATTAACTCTGAATGGTTAAGGTAAGGGTTAAGGTTAGGCATTAACTCCGAATGATTAAGGTAAGGGTTAAGGTTTGGGATAGGCTTAAAACCAATAATATAAAAAACAGCTTTCTATTGCTGGATTTGAACTTTTAACCTTTAGAATCAGAGGCAGATGTTTACGCCCATTCGCCATCCCAGTCCACAAAGACCTAGCAAAACCTAAACGTACTTGAAGGTAACAGCGCCCACTGTTGCCCCCGGTTTCCACGTCATCTCCCAACGTCCTCAGACATGGATGGACGTTGAATACTGACTTGTATCACGGGTGACCTTCCTGGAGATGGAAGGAGGAGTAGAGAGAGGTAAGTAGGAGAGAGAGATGGAGGGAGGAGTAGAGAGAGGTAAGTAGCAGAGAGAGATGGAGGGAGGAGTAGAGAGAGGTAAGTAGGAGAGAGAGATGGAGGGAGGAGTAGAGAGAGGTAAGTAGCAGAGAGAGATGGAGGGAGGAGTAGAGAGAGGTAAGTAGGAGAGAGAGATGGAGGGAGGAGTAGAGAGAGGTAAGTAGGAGAGAGAGATGGAGGGAGGAGTAGAGAGAGGTAAGTAGGAGAGAGAGATGGAGGGAGGAGTAGAGAGAGGTAAGTAGGAGAGAGAGATGGAGGGAGGAGTAGAGAGAGGTAAGTAGGAGAGAGAGATGGAGGGAGGAGTAAAGAGAGGTAAGTAGGAGAGAGAGATGGAGGGAGGAGTAGAGAGAGGTAAGTAGGAGAGAGAGATGGAGGGAGGAGTAGAGAGAGGTAAGTAGGAGAGAGAGATGGAGGAGTAGAGAGAGAGGTAAGTAGGAGAGAGAGATGGAGGGAGGAGTAGAGAGAGGTAAGTAGGAGAGAGAGATGGAGGGAGGAGTAGAGAGAGGTGGAGGGATGGAGGAGGAGTAGAGAGAGGTGGACGGATGGAGGGAGGAGTAGGTTACTGTTATATTATTGCTCTTACAAGCTCATACCAATAATGCTTGGATTGGATTGGATTGAAATTGATAGAAAAGGAATAGAGCGAGCAAGAGAGAAAGAGAGAGCGAGAAGGAGGAGAGAGAGAGAGAGAGAGAGACAGACAGAGACAGAGACAGAGACAGAGACAGAGAAGAGAGAGAGAGAGAGAGAGAGAGAGAGAGAGAGAGAGAGAGAGAGAGAGAGAGAGAGAGAGAGAGAGAGAGAGAGAGAGAGAGAGAGAGAGAGAGAGAGAGAGAGAGAGAGAGAGAGAGAGAGAGAAAGAGAAAGAGGAAAGAGAAAGAGAAAGAGAAGAGAGAGAGAGAGAGAGAGAGAGAAAGAGAAAGAGAAAGAGAGAGAGAGAGAGAGAGAGAGAGAGAGAGAGAGAGAGAGAGAGAGAGAGAGAGAGAGAGAGATTGATCCTGACACCATGGAATGAGAAGCAGCATAGACTAGAGAGAAAGAGACAGGATGGAAAGATACATACAGCGAGAGAGAGAGGACATGTTCTGGGAGTAGCAGGGAGGGAGGGAGGGAGGGAGAGTTGTAAAAACTGTCCTCTGCGTTGTACTTGAGTGTTTTGTACCAGAACCGAGCACTTTGGGGGAGTAGGACTATATCTATATATATATATACCAGTGTGTGTGTGTGTGTGTGTGTGTGTGTGTGTGTGTGTGTGTGTGTGTGTGTGTGTGTGTGTGTGTGACAGACAGACACAGCGGAGTGTGATGATGATGATGCTGAAGTTGCGGAGAGCTGACAGATGAAGACAGAACACACACCTGTTAGTGACTCTGGGAGAAGAAGTCAACACACATCCTGGAACATCACGTCATGTTTCATATTTTATACCAACATTAACCCAGTTACAGGACAACAGGCTCTACCAGCTCTCACAGTCTGACGGCAGAATTACACCTTCATCCAAGTTTCTCAAAACATCACATTTCAGAGTTCTTCCAAATGTCAAATTTCAAAAGTGTCTGAGGTTATGTTCAGGCATTAACAACAACATTTTTAAAGTTAGGCATTAACTCCGAATGATTGAGGTAAGGGTTAAGGTTTGGGATAGGATTGAAACTCGAAGCCATTGGAATCAGAGGCAGATGCTTATCCCCGTCCCCCGTCCACAACACCCTGAACAACTGAAACCTACTGGAAGGTAACAGCACTCACTGTTGCCCCTAGTGAACAGTGTCCACTTCATCTCCTGACATTGATGGATGTCGAATACTGACTTGTATCACGGACGACCTGGCTTGGTTCTGTGGTGATAATTGTGTGTGTGCGCACTGTAGGTGGTTCTAGTCTCTCTCTCTCTCTCCTCTCTCTCTTTATCAGTCTCTCTCTCTCTCTTTCCTCTCTCTCCTCTTTCTCTCTATAAGTCTCTCTCTCATCTCTCTCTCACTCTATCAGTCTCTCTCTTCTCTATCTCTCTCTCTCTATCTCTCTCTCTTTATCAGTCTCTCTCTCTCTCCCTTTATCTGTCTCACTCTCTCTTTATCAGTCTCTCTCTCTTTATCAGTCTCTCTCTCCTCTCTCTCTCTATATCAGTCTCTCTCTCACTCTCTTTATCAGTCTCTCTCTCTCTCTCTCTCTCTATATATATATATATATATATATATACAGTGGGGAGAACAAGTATTTGATACACTGCCGATTTTGCAGGTTTTCCTACTTACAAAGCATGTAGAGGTCTGTAATTTCTATCATAGGTACACTTCAACTGTGAGAGACGGAATCTAAAACAAAAATCCAGAAAATCACATTGTATGATTTTTAAGTAATTAATTTGCATTTTATTGCATGACATAAGTATTTGATCACCTACCAACCAGGAACAATTCCGGCTCTCACAGACCTGTTAGTTTTTCTTTAAGAAGCCCTCCTGTTCTCCACTCATTACCTGTATTAACTGCACCTGTTTGAACTCGTTACCTGTATAAAAGACACCTGTCCACACACTCAATCAAACAGACTCCAACCTCTCCACAATGGCCAAGACCAGAGAGCTGTGTAAGGACATCAGGGATAAAATTGTAGACCTGCACAAGGCTGGGATGGGCTACAGGACAATTGGCAAGCAGCTTGGTGAGAAGGCAACAACTGTTGGCACAATTATTAGAAAATGGAAGAAGTTCAAGATGATGGTCAATCACCCTCGGTCTGGGGCTCCATGCAAGATCTCACCTCGTGGGGCATCAATGATCATGAGGAAGGTGAGGGATCAGCCCAGAACTACACTGCAGGACCTGGTCAATGACCTGAAGAGAGCTGGGACCACAGTCTCAAAGAAAACCATTAGTAACGCACTACGCCGTCATGGATTAAAATCCTGCAGCGCATGCAAGGTCCCCCTGCTCAAGCCAGCGCATGTC
>NW_028156269.1:35000-95000 GCF_964263955.1 Coregonus lavaretus
TAAAAGTATGTGATGCTGAGTTGAGAAGACTATCAGAAATACTGTTAGATTGTTTTGCAATTGACTGTCATAGCCCCAAAAATAAAAAGTTAACATTGGCAGTTACTTACATTATTCTTTTCACATGGTTGGGGTCTCGAGAATTTTCAGATATCAAAATGGGGTCGTGGACTAAAAAAAGTTAGTGAACCCCTGTATTAACCAGAAATACAAAACCTGCCTGTTATGTTTGTTCCTTTGAATAATGACAAACCAGGAACGTAGATTAAACTGCTTTTAATAAACTGATACTCTAGCTAGCAATCTCCTTGTGTAGCCATGCAAGTTGAATTAGCTCCTCACTTTACCTTTAACTTCTTTGAGGTGTTTTCCTGAACAGCTTCTCACTTCTTTATTTCTCCAGTTGTCAGTTCAACCACACGCACCGTTTGCAAACTGATTTGTGCCGCCCAAATTTCAAAAATGACAGTTGGATACTCCACAGCAGAAAAGACTGATCCTTGTTGCTAGGCTACAAAACGTTTAGCTAGTGCCTGAAAGGGTGATATGGATTTAATATTTGTCAAATTATTGAGCATGTCCTCAAAACTCAAATAAGCATCAGAAATGGCCCCTTAATTAGCATATTAAAATGCATATCAGTCAAGATCATATGCATTGTAGGTGCTGAGTAAATGTACTATGTAGGCCTACGGTCAGTATTTGTCATCATATAGAGAAAGTAAGACGTCCGTCCACATAGGCCCATCTCAGGATATCTAATGAGTCAATATCCGGCCGTACCATGTATGATATCTGGAGGGAATCCCAAAACGATTCGTGCATGAAAGGAAAATATGGATTTCACATTTGTCCAATTATTGAACATGTGCTGAAAACTCAGAAATGCATCAGAAATTGTCCTTATTTTCAGCATATCAGAAAGCATATCCATATCCGGATATGGACCTCAGCCAAGAGAAGCATATCTTGCATGTGCTGAGAAAACCCAGATATAATAATAATAATAATATGCCATTTAGCAGACGCTTTTATCCAAAGCGACTTACAGTCATGCGTGCATACATTTTTGTGCATGGGTGGTCCCGGGGATCGAACCCACTACCTTGGCGTTACAAGCGCCGTGCTCTACCAGCTGAACTACAGAGGACCACAGATATGCGATGTATACAGTCAGAATTTGTCAACAGGAAGAGAGAAAACAGGATGTCACATATCTCAGGATATTGAACGAGTCCATATCCGGCCATAGCAAATGTCCATGTGTGATATTCAGAGTAATCCCAATATCATATGTATCTAAAAGACAACTGGATTCAGTCAGGATATGGTGCTGATCCACTAAACTCCCAAAAATACATTGGACATGGTCTGCATTCTCTAGAATATCAAACAGGTAATGTGAAGATATCTCCTGATATGGACACTTTTCGCCCAGTGAGAAGAGAAGACATTGACCATAGCAGACCTAGTCACTGTGTATGAGACTAGAGAAGACATTGACCATAGCAGACCTAGTCACTGTGTATGAGACTAGAGAAGACATTGACCATAGCAGACCTAGTCACTGTGTATGAGACTAGAGAAGACATTGACCATAGCAGACCTAGTCACTGTGTATGAGACTAGAGAAGACATTGACCATAGCAGACCTAGTCACTGTGTATGAGAGAAGACATTGACCATAACAGACCTAGTCACTGTGTATGAGACTAGAGAAGACATTGACCATAGCAGACCTAGTCACTGTGTATGAGACTAGAGAAGACATTGACCATAGCAGACCTAGTCACTGTGTATGAGACTAGAGAAGACATTGACCATAGCAGACCTAGTCACTGTGTATGAGACTAGAGAAGACATTGACCATAGCAGACCTAGTCACTGTGTATGAGACTAGAGAAGACATTGACCATAGCAGACCTAGTCACTGTGTATGAGACTAGAGAAGACATTGACCATAGCAGACCTAGTCAATGTGTATGAGACTAGAGAAGACATTGACCATAGCAGACCTAGTCACTGTGTATGAGAGAAGACATTGACCATAGCAGACCTAGTCACTGTGTATGAGAGAAGACATTGACCATAGCAGACCTAGTCACTGTGTATGAGACTAGAGAAGACATTGACCATAGCAGACCTAGTCACTGTGTATGAGACTAGAGAAGACATTGACCATAGCAGACCTAGTCACTGTGTATGAGACTAGAGAAGACATTGACCATAGCAGACCTAGTCACTCTGTATGAGACTAGAGAAGACATTGACCATAGCAGACCTAGTCACTGTGTATGAGACTAGAGAAGACATTGACCATAGCAGACCTAGTCACTGTGTATGAGAGAAGACATTGACCATAGCAGACCTAGTCACTGTGTATGAGACTAGAGAAGACATTGACCATAGCAGACCTAGTCACTGTGTATGAGACTAGAGAAGACATTGACCATAGCAGACCTAGTCACTGTGTATGAGACTAGAGAAGACATTGACCATAGCAGACCTAGTCACTGTGTATGAGACTAGAGAAGACATTGACCATAGCAGACCTAGTCACTGTGTATGAGACTAGAGAAGTGGTGTCTGAGGAGACAGGAGATTCTGTGGTGTCTGAGGAGACAGGAGTTTCTGTGGTGTATGAGGAGACAGGAGATTATGTGGTGTATGTTGTCTGGGGAGACAGGAGATTATGTGGTGTATGAGGAGACAGGAGATTCTGTGGTGTCTGAGGAGACAGGAGATTATGTGGTGTATGAGGAGACAGGAGATTCTGTGGTGTCTGAGGAGACAGGAGATTATGTGGTGTATGAGGAGACAGGAGATTCTGTGGTGTCTGAGGAGACAGGAGATTATGTGGTGTATGAGGAGACAGGAGATTCTGTGGTGTCTGAGGAGACAGGAGATTCTGTGGTGTCTGTTGTCTGAGGAGACAGGAGATTCTGTGGTGTCTGAGGAGACAGGAGATTCTGTGGTGTCTGTTGTCTGAGGAGACAGGAGATTATGTGGTGTCTGAGGAGACAGGAGATTATGTGGTGTCTGAGGAGACAGGAGATTATGTGGTGTATGAGGAGACAGGAGATGATTCTGTGGTGTCTGTTGTCAGAGCAGATGGGAGGTGATGTTGGTCTCTGGCGCCCCCGTGTGGCAGAAAGGTGAACTGCGGTGGCACTGTTGTTCCGGGCTGTTTCTGTCGCCGTCTTTTGTTTACACCTTCGGTTCCCCAAACGGCTTGACGACGTTCCTACCGCCAACACACGGTTACAACACATCGATCTCCCGTCGGCGCGCTAACTAAACTCAGGGAAAGGGAAATTGCTTTGGATAATTGTTTTGTTGTTATCCTGCAACAGTAACGTGACGGGCTTCAGTTGTTAAAAACAGATTAATCCTCAGAGTCCGTTCATAGTTAAAAAAAACAGTGATGGAATTTAAGGATTTTGGGCACTGGGCATCCGGGCTATTAGACCGCAATTCATACTAGCCTGGGCAACATTCAGGTCCAAAATATGTGCCATGCAATATTTGAAAACACATTTTTACTGGCAACCGGGCTAGTTTGGTACATTTACTACTAGCCTGGTCTGATCAGTACTATCCCCAGGCTGGCTTGGTACATTTACTACTAGCCTGGAGCAGTACTATCCCCGGGCTAGTTTGGTACATTTACTACTAGCCTGGTCTGATCAGTACTATCCCCGGGCTAGCTTGGTACATTTACTACTAGCCTGGTCTGATCAGTACTATCCCCGGGCTAGTTTGGTACATTTACTACTAGCCTGGAGCAGTACTATCCCCGGGCTAGTTTGGTACATTTACTACTAGCCTGGTCTGATCAGTACTATCCCCGGGCTAGTTTGGTACATTTACTACTAGCCTGGAGCAGTACTATCCCCGGGCTAGTTTGGTACATTTACTACTAGCCTGGAGCAGTACTATCCCCGGGCTGGTTTGGTACATTTACTACTAGCCTGGAGCAGTACTATCCCCGGGCTAGCTTGGTACATTTACTACTAGCCTGGTCTGATCAGTACTATCCCCGGGCTAGTTTGGTACATTTACTACTAGCCTGGAGCAGTACTATCCCCGGGCTAGTTTGGTACATTTACTACTAGCCTGGAGCAGTACTATCCCCGGGCTAGTTTGGTACATTTACTACTAGCCTGGTCTGATCAGTACTATCCCCGGGCTAGCTTGGTACATTTACTACTAGCCTGGAGCAGTACTATCCCCGGGCTAGTTTGGTACATTTACTACTAGCCTGGAGCAGTACTATCCCCGGGCTAGTTTGGTACATTTACTACTAGCCTGGAGCAGTACTATCCCCGGGCTAGTTTGGTACATTTACTACTAGCCTGGAGCAGTACTATCCCCGGGCTAGCTTGGTACATTTACTACTAGCCTGGAGCAGTACTATCCCCGGGCTAGTTTGGTACATTTACTACTAGCCTGGTCTGATCAGTACTATCCCCGGGCTAGCTTGGTACATTTACTACTAGCCTGGAGCAGTACTATCCCCGGGCTAGCTTGGTACATTTACTACTAGCCTGGAGCAGTACTATCCCCGGGCTGGTTTGGTACATTTACTACTAGCCTGGAGCAGTACTATCCCCGGGCTAGTTTGGTACATTTACTACTAGCCTGGAGCAGTACTATCCCCGGGCTAGTTTGGTACATTTACTACTAGCCTGGAGCAGTACTATCCCCGGGCTGGCTTGGTACATTTACTACTAGCCTGGAGCAGTACTATCCCCGGGCTAGTTTGGTACATTTACTACTAGCCTGGTCTGATCAGTACTATCCCCCGGGCTAGCTTGGTACATTTACTACTAGCCTGGAGCAGTACTATCCCCGGGCTAGTTTGGTACATTTACTACTAGCCTGGTCTGATCAGTACTATCCCGGGCTAGTTTGGTACATTTACTACTAGCCTGGAGCAGTACTATCCCCGGGCTAGTTTGGTACATTTACTACTAGCCTGGTCTGATCAGTACTATCCCCGGGCTAGTTTGGTACATTTACTACTAGCCTGGAGCAGTACTATCCCCGGGCTAGCTTGGTACATTTACTACTAGCCTGGAGCAGTACTATCCCCGGGCTAGTTTGGTACATTTACTACTAGCCTGGAGCAGTACTATCCCCGGGCTAGTTTGGTACATTTACTACTAGCCTGGAGCAGTACTATCCCCGGGCTAGCTTGGTACATTTACTACTAGCCTGGAGCAGTACTATCCCCGGGCTAGTTTGGTACATTTACTACTAGCCTGGAGCAGTACTATCCCCGGGCTGGCTTGGTACATTTACTACTAGCCTGGAGCAGTACTATCCCCGGGCTAGTTTGGTACATTTACTACTAGCCTGGTCTGATCAGTACTATCCCCCGGGCTAGCTTGGTACATTTACTACTAGCCTGGAGCAGTACTATCCCCGGGCTAGTTTGGTACATTTACTACTAGCCTGGTCTGATCAGTACTATCCCGGGCTAGTTTGGTACATTTACTACTAGCCTGGAGCAGTACTATCCCCGGGCTAGTTCGGTACATTTACTACTAGCCTGGAGCAGTACTATCCCCGGGCTAGTTTGGTACATTTACTACTAGCCTGGAGCAGTACTATCCCCGGGCTAGTTTGGTACATTTACTACTAGCCTGGTCTGATCAGTACTATCCCCGGGCTAGTTTGGTACATTTACTACTAGCCTGGTCTGATCAGTACTATCCCCGGGCTAGTTTGGTACATTTACTACTAGCCTGGAGCAGTACTATCCCCGGGCTAGTTTGGTACATTTACTACTAGCCTGGTCTGATCAGTACTATCCCCGGGCTAGTTTGGTACATTTACTACTAGCCTGGAGCAGTACTATCCCCGGGCTAGTTTGGTACATTTACTACTAGCCTGGAGCAGTACTATCCCCGGGCTAGTTTGGTACATTTACTACTAGCCTGGTCTGATCAGTACTATCCCCGGGCTAGCTTAAAATGTTCATCCCTGGTTAAAAAGACAAACATTAAAACTGTTAATAGTTAAAAGCTTGTTTTGTTTAATGCCAGAATCATTATTTTACATTAACAATTCGATGGTTTTGCATTTCTTCTTTTTTTTTTTTTTTACAATATGTACCACATGTATGTCTGCATCATACAATAGCAGCACCTAGTTGTCATAATGTATATACACAGTAGATAGATAGAGAGGAAGAACTAGGGGTTAAAGGTTATAGAGAAGAGACAGGAAGAGCTATGGGGGGGGTTGCTTTATAAAACAAAACAGAAATATACATGAATCCAGTCAGGATTGTGCGGAACGAACACACACACAGGCTTGCACACACACACAGCCACACGTGCTTGCGGACACACACCCCAGCACCTCCCGCTGTGCCAGAGATAGCAGCTTCCTCAAAAGACAAGTCACACACACACACACTTAGTGACAGTTCTGTCAAACACGCATCGAGAGACAGACACAGGCGCTTGAGAGGGGCTACTAAAACATGAAGGCTTCTAGGCCTCAGGACCCGAACAGAACCCCCCCCCCTCTTTAATACACCCCTAGTAACAGGGGGGTGAGGCAGGTCTGTCCCAATCTCCCCACCAGCCCACCACTCAGAACACACGGCCAATACATAGTTTCATCCCAGGGGTCTAGACAGGCTGCTAGTGAGCTACCAGCACAGTCATTACAAGTCCTTGTCATGCCAAACATGAGGGAGGGAACACAGGAAGAAGGGATGACAGAGGGAGGAGGGATGACAGATGACAGAGGGAGGAGGGATGAGGGATGGAGGAGGGATGACAGAGGGAGGAGGGATGACAGAGGGAGGAGGGATGACAGAGGGAGGAGGGATGACAGAGGGATGACAGAGGGAGGAGGGATGACAGATGACAGAGAGAGGAGGGATGACAGAGGGAGGAGGGATGACAGAGAGAGGAGGGAGGAGGGATGACAGAGGGAGGAGGGATGACAGATGGAGGAGGGATGACAGAGGGAGGAGGGATGACAGATGACAGAGAGAGGAGGGATGACAGAGGGAGGAGGGATGACAGAGGGAGGACAGAGAGAGGAGGGATGACAGATGACAGAGGGAGGAGGGATGAGTGCCTTTTTTTCCATTTACATGTTTCTTTATTTGGAAGCAACACAGAGGGGGAGGGGCCAGGTTGGGAGGGGTTGATTGGCCGGCCGGTGCATCAGTCATCATCCAATCAGCTCGGCCCCGCGACTGTGAAGAAAAATATCTAGTGTGCGTTTTGTGTGTAATTTGTGTGCGTGAGCGTGTGTGAAATGTGTCTGAGCGTGTGTGTATGAGTCGGTGTGCATGTGTGATATCCGGGATACTCAGAGCATCCGGTTGCGTTTATGGGTGGGCGAGTCTGTGATGACATCACTGCACTGGGCAGATGCCCTCTTCCTATTGGCTGCAGCGGTTGCCGCCGCGTTCTCCAAATGGAGCGCCATCTCCTCGGCGATGAAGGTGTTCAGGTCGACGTCGTGGAGACCGTTCCTACGGTTACGACCCAGCTGCGGAGCGACGGGGCTGTCGCGTGTTAGGTGCGTCGGGGAGCCGGGGGCACCGGAACGCACGGATATACTGGCCATCGCCCCACTCAGGCCTGGAGGGGAATTACAACAATATTAATAATAATATTATTATTATACAGGTTTTAGAGACATACTCAGGCCTGGAGGAGAATTACAACACAGGTGTCAGTAAAAATCAAGCAGTGTCTATACACATCTACCCAGAGACTGAAAGATTAGAGGGAGAGCTGGGTGAGATAGGGGGGGAGAATCCCAATTGCATTTAATTAATCAGTTCCGTGGTTGCCATGGCGCCGTGAAGAAGGCAGAGAGCTCCTGTACATTGTTTTAAGTATTTTTATTTTACGTTTTTTTTGGGGGGGGGGAGACTTCTTTAGTGTTTCTGAGCTACAATATCTGGTGGTTGTGACCCATGGAGTTGCTGAACTAATGGCAAGTCAGCTTGGCTAGGTAGTTAGCTGAACTAATGGCAAGTCAGTTTGTTTGGCTTGGCAGTTAGCTGGACTAATGGCAAGACTCTACACACAAGCACGCACATAGAATCATAATTTATGCTGCTGTTACTCATTTTATCATATATCCTAGTCACCTGACATACATACATACATACATACATACATACATACATACATACATACATACATACATACATACATACATACATACATACATACATACATACATACATACATACATACATACATACATACATACATACATACATACATACATACATACATACATACATACATACATACATACATACATACATACATACATACATACATACATACATACATACATACATACATACACACATACACACACACATACAGTGGGGCAAAAAAGTATTTAGTCAGCCACCAATTGTGCAAGTTCTCCCACTTAAAAAGATGAGAGGCCTGTAAATTTCATCATAGGTACACGTCAACTATGACAGACAAAATGAGAAAAAAAAATCCAGAAAATCACTTTGTAGGATTTTTTATGAATTTATTTGCAAATTATGGTGGAAAATAAGTATTTGGTCAATAACAAAAGTTTCTCAATACTTTGTTATATACCCTTTGTTGGCAATGACACAGGTCAAATGTTTTCTGTATGTCTTCACAAGGTTTTCATACACTGTTGCTGGTATTTTGGCCCATTCCTCCATGCAGATCTCCTCTAGAGCAGTGATGTTTTGGGGCTGTCGCTGGGCAACACGGACTTTCAACTCCCTCCAAAGATTTTCTATGGGGTTGAGATCTGGAGACTGGCTAGGCCACTCCAGGACCTTGAAATGCTTCTTACGAAGCCACTCCTTCGTTGCCCGGGCGGTGTGTTTGGGATCATTGTCATGCTGAAAGACCCAGCCACGTTTCATCTTCAATGCCCTTGCTGATGGAAGGAGGTTTTCACTCAAAATCTCACGATACATGGCCCCATTCATTCTTTCCTTTACACGAATCAGTCGTCCTGGTCCCTTTGCAGAAAAACAGCCCCAAAGCATGATGTTTCCACCCCCATGCTTCACAGTAGGTATGGTGTTCTTTGGATGCAACTCAGCATTCTTTGTCCTCCAAACACGACAAGTAGAGTTTTTACCAAAAAGTTCTATTTTGGTTTCGTATGACATTCTCCCAATCCTCTTCTGGATCATCCAAATGCACTCTAGCAAACTTCAGACGGGCCTGGACATGTACTGGCTTAAGCAGGGGGACACGTCTGGCACTGCATGATTTGAGTCACTGGCGGCGTAGTGTGTTACTGATGGTAGGCTTTGTTACTTTGGTCCCAGCTCTCTGCAGGTCATTCACTAGGTCCCCCCATGTGGTTCTGGGATTTTTGCTCACCGTTCTTGTGATCATTTTGACCCCACGGGGTGAGATCTTGCGTGGAGCCCCAGATCGAGGGAGATTATCAGTGGTCTTGTATGTCTTCCATTTCCTAATATTTGCTCCCACAGTTGATTTCTTCAAACCAAGCTGCTTACCTATTGCAGATTCAGTCTTCCCAGCCCGGTGCAGGTCTACAATTTTGTTTCTGGTGTCCTTTGACAGCTCTTTGGTCTTGGCCATAGTGGAGTTTGGAGTGTGACCGTTTGAGGTTGTGGACAGGTGTCTTTTATACTGATAACAAGTTCAAACAGGTGCCATTAATACAGGTAACAAGTGGAGGACAGAAGAGCCTCTTAAAGAAGAAGTTACAGGTCTGTGAGAGCCAGAAATCTTGCTTGTTTGTAGGTGACCAAATACTTATTTTCCACCATAATTTGCAAATAAATTCATTAAAAATCCTACAATGTGATTTTCTGGAATTTGTTTTCTCAATTTGTCTGTCATAGTTGACGTGTACCTATGATGAAAATTACAGGCCTCTCTCATCTTTTTAAGTGGGAGAACTTGCACAATTGGTGGCTGACTAAATACTTTTTTCCCCCACTGTACATACATACATACATACATACATACATCTACCTCCATCACTCCAGTATCCCTGCACATTGTTAATATGGTATTGGAACTGACCCTGTATATAGTATGGTATTGGCATTAAGCTACCAGCCTTTCTGAACAACACCTTATCATCTGAAGCTGGTGAAGACCATCACCAAGACCTGACAGATCTCCACATTAAGCTCCTGCCCAGCCTTTCGCTCTACATGGGTTGTTTCTGAGCTACAATATCTGGTGGTTTTGACCCATGGAGTTGCTGAACTAATGGCAAGTCAGTTTGTTTGGCTTGGCAGTTAGCTGGACTAATGGCAAGTCAGTTTGGCTTGGCAGTTAGCTGGACTAATGGCAAGTCAGTTTGGCTTGGCAGTTAGCTGGACTAATGGCAAGTCAGTTTGTTTGGCTTGGCAGTTAGCTGGACTAATGGCAAGACTCTACACACAAGCACGCACATAGAATCATAATTTATGCTGCTGTTACTCATTTTATCATATATCCTAGTCACCTGACCCCTATATATATATATATATATACATACATACATACATACATCTACCTCCATCACTCCAGTATCCCTGCACATTGTTAATATGGTATTGGAACTGACCCTGTATATAGTATGGTATTGGAACTGACCCTGTATATAGTATGGTATTGAACTGACACTGTATATAGTATGGTATTGAACTGACCCTGGAACTGACCCTGTATATAGTATGGTATTGAACTGACCCTGTATATAGTATGGTATTGAACTGACCCTGTATATAGTATGGTATTGAACTGACCCTGTATATAGTATGGTATTGAACTGACCCTGTATATAGTATGGTATTGGACTGACCCTGTATATAGTATGGTATTGAACTGACCCTGGAACTGACCCTGTATATAGTATGGTATTGAACTGACCCTGTATATAGTATGGTATTGGACTGACCCTGTATATAGTATGGTATTGGACTGACCCTGTATATAGTATGGTATTGGACTGACCCTGTATATAGTATGGTATTGGAACTGACCCTGTATATAGTATGGTATTGAACTGACCCTGGAACTGACCCTGTATATAGTATGGTATTGAACTGACCCTGGAACTGACCCTGTATATAGTATGGTATTGAACTGACCCTGTATATAGTATGGTATTGAACTGACCCTGGAACTGACCCTGTATATAGTATGGTATTGGAACTGACCCTGTATATAGTATGGTATTGGAACTGACCCTGTATATAGTATGGTATTGGAACTGACCCTGTATATAGTATGGTATTGGACTGACCCTGTATATAGTATGGTATTGAACTGACCCTGTATATAGTATGGTATTGGAACTGACCCTGGAACTGACCCTGTATATAGTATGGTATTGGAACTGACCCTGTATATAGTATGGTATTGAACTGACCCTGTATATAGTATGGTATTGAACTGACCCTGTATATAGTATGGTATTGGAACTGACCCTGTATATAGTATGGTATTGAACTGACACTGTATATAGTATGGTATTGAACTGACCCTGTATATAGTATGGTATTGAACTGACCCTGTATATAGTATGGTATTGGAACTGACCCTGTATATAGTATGGTATTGAACTGACCCTGTATATAGTATGGTATTGGAACTGACCCTGTAACTGACCCTGTATATAGTATGGTATTGAACTGACCCTGTATATAGTATGGTATTGAACTGACACTGTATATAGTATGGTATTGAACTGACCCTGGAACTGACCCTGTATATAGTATGGTATTGAACTGACCCTGGAACTGACCCTGTATATAGTATGGTATTGAACTGACCCTGTATATAGTATGGTATTGAACTGACCCTGTATATAGTATGGTATTGGAACTGACCCTGGAACTGACCCTGTATATAGTATGGTATTGGAACTGACCCTGTATATAGTATGGTATTGAACTGACCCTGTATATAGTATGGTATTGAACTGACACTGTATATAGTATGGTATTGAACTGACCCTGGAACTGACCCTGTATATAGTATGGTATTGAACTGACCCTGTATATAGTATGGTATTGAACTGACCCTGGAACTGACCCTGTATATAGTATGGTATTGGCATTAAGCTACCAGCCTTTCTGAACAACACCTTATCATCTGAAGCTGGTGAAGACCATCACCAAGACCTGACAGATCTCCACATTAAGCTACTGCCCAGCCTTTCTCTCTACATGGGTTTTGTTTGTTTTTACTGCGTCGTTGAGATTCTCTTTGTAATGAAAAGCGGCGTATAAAATACATATTATTATATCAGGTTTAGTCCCGCAATCACCTGAAGTATGTATATATATATATATATATATATATATATATATATATACACACAGTGAGGGAAAAAAGTATTTGATCCCCTGCTGATTTTGTACGTTTGCCCACTGACAAAGACATTATCAGTCTATAATTTTAATGGTAGGTTTATTTGAACAGTGAGAGACAGAATAACAAAAAAATTCAGAAAAACACATGTCAAAAATGTTAGAAATTGATTTGCATTTTAAATGAGGGAAATAAGTATTTGACCCCTCTGCAAAACATGACTTAGTACTTGGTGGCAAAACCCTTGTTGGCAATCACAGAGGTCAGACGTTTCTTGTAGTTGGCCACCAGGTTTGTACACATCTCAGGAGGGATTTTGTCCCACTCCTCTTTGCAGATCTTCTCCAAGTCATTAAGGTTTCGAGGCTGACGTTTGGCAACTCGAACCTTCAGCTCTCTCTACAGATATTCTATGGGATGAAGGTCTGGTGACTGGCTAGGCCACTCCAGGACCTGAATGTGCTTTTTCTTGAGCCACTCCTTTGTTGCCTTGGCCGTGTGTTTTGGGTCATTGTCATGCTGGAATACCAATCCACGACCCATTTTCAATGCCCTGGCTGAGGGAAGGAGGTTCTCACCCAAGATTTGACGGTACATGGCCCCGTCCATCGTCCCTTTGATGCGGTGAAGTTGTCCTGTCCCCTTAGCAGAAAAACACCACCAAAGCATAATGTTTCCACCTCCATGTTTGACGGTGGGGATGGTGTTCTTGGGGTCATAGGCAGCATTCCTCCTCCTCCAAACATGGCGAGTTGAGTTGATGCCAAAGAGCTCAATTTTGGTCTCATCTGACCACAACACTTGCACCCAGTTCTCCTCTGAATCATTCAGATGTTCATTGGCAAACTTCAGACGGGCCTGTATATGTGCTTTCTTGAGCAGGGGGACCTTGCGGGCGCTGCAGGATTTCAGTCCTTCACGGCGTAGTGTGTTACCAATTGTTTTCTTGGTGACTATGGTCCCAGCTGCCTTGAGATAATTGACAAGATCCTCCCGTGTAGTTCTGGGCTGATTCCTCACCGTTCTCATGAACATTGCAACTCCACGAGGTGAGATCATGCATGGAGCCCAAGGCCGAGGGAGATTGACAGTTCTTTTGTGTTTCTTCCATTTGCGAATAATCGCACCAACTGTTGTCACCTTCTCACCAAGCTGCTTGGCGATGGTCTTGTAGCCCATTCCAGCCTTGTGTAGGTCTACAATATTGTCCCTGACATCCTTGGAGAGCTCTTTGGTCTTGGCCATGGTGGAGAGTTTGGAATCCGATTGATTGATTGCTTCTGTGGACAGGTGTCTTTTATACAGGTAACAAACTGAGATTAGGAGCACTCCCTTTAAGAGTGTGCTCCTAATCTCAGCTCGTTACCTGTATAAAAAGACACCTGGGAGCCAGAAATCTTTCTGATTGAGAGGGGGTCAAATACTTATTTCCCTCATTAAAATGCAAATCAATTTATAACATTTTTGACATGCGTTTTTCTGGATTTTTTTGTTGTTTTTCTGTCTCTCACTGTTCAAATAAACCTACCATTAAAATTATAGACTGATAATTTCTTTGTCAGTGGGCAAACGTACAAAATCAGCAGGGGATCAAATACTTTTTTCCCCCTCACTGTATATAAAAATGTATATTTATAGAAGCGCTATATAAAATATTATTTCCTTGATTCCTTGCTCCTTCTCAAAACCCATTGGATGAGAACGTCAGAGGGGCAGGACCTCTGACCTTCTCACCCAATGGGTTTCGAGGAGGCGAGGCCGCGAATAATGAAGGAAATGCAATTGGGATTCTCCCAGAGAAACTGAGTGAGAAAAAAAAAAAAGAGTGAAAGAGCGTATCTCACTGTGCAGTGTGTGTGTGTGTGTATCCTTCTCACCGTGCAGTGCGATGGCCTCTCTGAAGGGCTGCAGGTCAGCCTCCACAGACGACCCGCTCTCCGTGGGCGGCGGCCTGCTGGGTGACATCACAGAGAGGGCGTGTCCGTGTTTGGGCGTCTGCGCATCGCGACGGGGGTTGCGCGGGGGCGGGGCCTTGCCACACAGAAAGCTGATGAGGTCCTCCCTCCTGATGTTTCTCCTCCTCTTCTTCACCCAGGCCAGCACGTCTTTATTACGGCGCTGGTACGCCCGCTGGATCCCCAGCTCATAGCTCCGCTGGTGGGACTCTACCGACTCTGTTAGGGGGGAGAGAGAGAGGGTGAGAGGATGGTACGCCCGCTGGATCCCCAGCTCATAGCTCCGCTGGTGGGACTCTACTGACTCTGTTAGGGGGGAGAGAGAGAGGGTGAGAGGATGGTACGCCCGCTGGATCCCCAGCTCATAGCTCCGCTGGTGGGACTCTACAGACTCTGTTAGGGGGGAGAGAGAGAGGGTGAGAGGCTGGTACGCCCGCTGGATCCCCAGCTCATAGCTCCGCTGGTGGGACTCTACAGACTCTGTTAGGGGGGAGAGAGAGAGGGTGAGAGGATGGTACGCCCGCTGGATCCCCAGCTCATAGCTCCGCTGGTGGGACTCTACCAACTCTGTTAGGGGGGAGAGAGGGTGAGAGGCTGGTAGCATTAGTCTCCAAGACATTTACATAATTACTTACTGTCTTAGTGTTAAAAGCAGGTAGCATTAGTCTCCAAAACATTTAGATAATGACTTACAGCGCTAATAGCAGGTAGCATTAGTCTCCAAAACATTTACATAATGTCTCACAGTGCTAATAGCAGGTAGCATTAGTCTCCAAAACATTTACATAATGACTTACAGCGCTAATAGCAGGTAGCATTAGTCTCCAGACATACATAATGATTTACAGCGCTAATAGCAGGTAGCATTAGTCTGCAATACATTTACATAATGTCTGACAGTGCTAATAGCAGGTAGCATTAGTCTCCATGCATTTACATAATGACTTACAGTGCTAATAGCATGTAGCATTAGTCTCCAACACATTCACATAATGACTAATAGCTTTGAAACTGAGCTCAATAGAAACAACCCCAGCCCTTACCCTCACCTCATGCATACATAGTTGTATTCAATAGTGCACACCCTTAGAAAGCAGCTTGCAACAACAAAGAAAAATAAGCATTTGCTATTGGACAGGTTCCCCACAACGGCATTTATGCTTCCATTTCATGTCCTAGTGAACAGGACCCTGGTGATCTAGCTACAACACTGAGTATGGGTGTAGTTATGGAGGAGAGGGGAAGAGAGAGAGAGACAGAGAGGGGGTGAGAGAGAGAGAGTGAGAGAGACAGACAGAGAGACAGACAGAGAGACAGACAGAGACAGAGAGCGAGAGAGAGGTTAGGGTGGTAGACCATGTTCTAGTTCACTGAGTGTCCCCCGGGAAATCATTTTAGCAGCAGCGAGTTCATAGGCTGATGAAACACAGACACACAACACAGTCTCACACAGCCAAGACAAAAACACACAATAAAGAAGTTAAAAATCAGCATTTGTTACCTTTGTAGAGGTTGGTGACGGCAGTAGCCGCGTTCTGGAAGGGAACCCAGAGAGACAGCCCCTGCTGTTGACAAACTCTGTCTGAAAACACAAACAGGAAATGTTTACAACCGGCGCAACATGACATTCACCATACCATACATACCATGTTTATGTGTCTAACATACATCATCTTCTAAGTAGACTGCAACTCTGCCCGGCCAGCGTAACTTTGAATAGACAACTTTCTATACTTGACCCTTCAACTTGCTTCAGCTTGGCTAAGCAACGCCATTTTGTCTGACTGAGCTGCATGAGACTGACTTCACTGTGTTTATATGCGAAGACCAAACCTATGGCAAAGAAAGCAGCGACAGTTATCTAGCTAGCTGAACACTGGCTTGGGACACAACGGGCAAAACTAATATAGCTATGACGGCATAGTGGTTGTTTTACTAAAGATTTCAATGTAGAACGTTGTGATGACTGGTAGACTAACGTTAGCTAGCTAGAAATAACAATTTTTTATAGCATCTCAGATAGCTAACATTAGTCATAATCCCATCGCCATTTTGTCCTAGTAACGTTGTCAGCGTTATTATAAATTCACCTCATCGTTAAAATGGATTGGCCAGACCAGGTGAATAGTCAAGTGTTGTAATGTGTCAAGCGGACGGAGTGTCAGACAACAGAAACGGCTTGGTCGTTAATAGCAAATAGTTGTTTTCAACCGAAAAACTCCTCCCTGCGCTTCGCCATTTTGTTTAGCTAACGGCGTTACGGCCAGACCGCTAGTTAACTCGAGACACAAATTGGCGAAACTCGACATAATACATTTTGAACAAAGACATGTAAATCACTTGAACGATGTACAGCGGTCAAAATAGATTTAAAAAAGTTGTAGCTATGCTATCTTTAGTTAGCTCCGAGCTAGCTACAGTACTGTTACTGGCAAGTTCCTGACATGAGCGAACGTAAACTAGCTAGCTAAGTTAGCAGCCAGTTAACGTCGACAAGCTAGCAGGGGTTAAGATGACAAATTATTCTTAGCCAATGTTAGTTAATTTCATATTAACTACATTTCTAACAGACTACAAGTACGGTCTGCGATTTTTAAAATGGTTGCCAACAAAAACAGCGAGCTAGCTAGCGTTAATATCCTTTGTTGCCTTGCCACTCGAGTCTATCTGATAGCTGCCAATTAGCTAAAAAAAAAGCTATCCAAGTTAGCTAAATGCTAGCTAGTTGTTAGCGAAGTATTCGGACCTTTGTATAGCTGTGCGACCGCAGTAGCGGAATTTTGGAAGAGGTGCCATAGTTTCTGCCGACTTTGTTCCGACTCGTCCTCGCTTGGCTCCTCTTGCTCCGCCTCGGCCAAACACTGCCGCTCCCATTTGGAGAACCAATGTTCGGGACCGTGCTCCTGGATCTCCACTTCGCCCTCCTCCTTCTTCGCCTCCATAATAATCGCAATTAAGCGTCTATTCCCCGTTACGGTTTTATTATAAGTCGCCCCGTTTTTTTTTTCTTATAGACGCGAATACTAATCGGATGCTTGGTAAATTCGCCGTAGAAACGCTAAAAAAAAAAAACAGCTGTTGTTCTAGCTAGATCCGCATTGTGAAAACATTGGGTGGCTAACGCTAGCTAGCTAGTCGTCATCGCACCCGGTTCTCAACAAACTGAAGGAGTCGTCGACAGAGAATTTCTTAAAAAACATGTAACGTGCTTGTTAACAAACCCCGCCTATTTCTCACAATGCTTCATAACGATTGGGCCGCAGTGGTGCTTTGGGCGTTGTTCTCCGAATTATCCTCAAATCTTCATTGGATGTGGGAAGAGGACGTCATAGAACAACAACGTTGATCCCTGCCCCTGACTGTCATACCGTGTCTGTCCAGAGGGTCATGGGCTATCAGGATCCTTGGGATGTCCCTACCCCATACAAGTTGATGTTTAAAATGGTTAAGGTTAAGGTTAGGTAAGGGTTAAGGTAGGGTTTAGGGTAGGGAGGTCCCAAGCAACCCGGATAACAGGGTGGGGAGGTGGGGGCAGTTTACAACCGATATTATTTAGCCTCAAACTCTGGCCTACAGTCAGAAAGTAGCCCAATAATTATAAATGGGCCCCTTTAGTAGACCAGCCAACCTTTATTTGTTTTTCTTGTTACGGGCTGTCATCCATGCTAGATCAAACAATAATGTTAGATCCATAAAGTTAGGCCGGATAACAGCTTACATTTAGATTTTTAAGGCACTTTTAAAGGGGTTTCAAAGGTCAAATCTGGTTAAAATGGCCATAATGGAAATAGTCATCAGGAATTCCAAGTATATATATTATTATATATATATATATATATATATAAATTATTATTATTATTATATATATATATACATTATTTTTTCTTTACATTCAGTGAATATGGCTGAAATCGATAATTACCTCAAAAATGTCAACTTGTCTGGATAACACTTGCCACCTGAGTTCCAATATCTCTGCCCCAGAATGTCAGATCCTCACAAGGTCATGTGCTTGTTCAGAAGTGTCTTCCTGAGTAGCTAGAGGGAATCTACACCAAAATGTTGGGAAATATATATTATTTCTGTTTATATGCATGACTTATAAGAATTATGGCAAAAGTAACTATACATATGCTTATTCCATACAAGCGGTAGATCTGTTCTATGTGTGCTATTTCTATGTTTCCCTTAAGTTTTGTTTTGGAGAGTCCCACGGAGAGTTACCACAAGTCACAAAGAAAACTGCAGCTGCCTCCACTATTCCAGCACCATTTCAACTTCAACATTTCAACATCATCAAATCACCTCTGCTTAGTCTAATACAGTGACAACTAAGATACCAAAAACCATTTAGTCCAATCAACGTAAGCTAAATATGATGTGGCTGTCCATGGTACTGATTTCTGTGAGCGTGCAAGTAGAAAAAAAACGTGTTGACTCACCCTACTTGTCGACAAACGCCATCCTCCTCTCTTTCATTACTCAGTCATACAGTACAAGCTTTTAGTTTTTGTTGTCCTAGGCTACCTGGCTAAAATGTTTTCTCGCTAGCTAGCCTAACTTCCTTTCATGGGCAACGATGAGCCAGGCTAGTTAACATTAGCCTTCTACATCTAGCTACATGTTGAACTTCCATCCTCTTAGGCCAGGGGCACAACGTCTGAATTAAGTAACACCACAAATACAAATCCCTATCTCCATCCACAGCTATTTTAGGAAAGGGACGATTTTATCTAGCTAGCTAGCTAGCCACCGGAGAACAACACAACAAAATGCAACAATTCAAGTTTTTTTTCTGTAAATTACGTGTGCTTTTGATGTGATGTGATTGGGGTGAAGCCAAATTCAAACTGGCTTCCCTTGAAACTTTTTTTTTTTGTTGGGGGGGGGGGGGGGGGGGTGTGCCAGGACCATTCACAGTTGAGTCTACTCAGTTTAGCTCAAAGCTGATGGACTATTCTTTAGCACAAAAAAAAAAAGTATCAAGGGAAGCCAAGTGCTCTCCTGGCTTCCCTTGCGTTCAATGCTACGGGCGGCAACAATGTCATACTCTTTTTGACCAGACAGCATCAGATAGATGGGCCTACACATACGGAGACAGAGGGGGCGCTGTTTCGCTCACTGGGATGCTTTCTCCGGTGAGATACATTCAGCCTCTTTACGAATCGAAGGAAAATGATGAAGCATAGAAATATAAAGATCAATTATTTTATGTTTTTTTTCTCAGTCCATTTTTTTGGGGAAGCCAGGCTTCCCTTGGCACCCATGAATACGCACCACTGGGTACAATGGTTCTCTACACTACACTTGGTTCTCTACACTACACTTGGTTCTCTACACTACACTTGGTTCTCTACACTACACTTGGTTCTCTACACTTGCTTGTTTTGTCACATAAACAGAAATTAAGCGAACGATTGTAATGTTTAGCTAACAGGATATGGCGGAGGGATTTCTGCATAGTCCATCTTTAAATAGTCAGTTTATCTTGATCTGTTCAGTACATTTTAGGCAGAATCTGTGACTATCCTATTTGGCTGTTTGTACATTTTACCCCTTTAAAATGACATTACAGTTTCAATATCTCTGTCCCGGAAAAGTAAGATTCTTACGAGGTGAAGTTCTCCCACAGTTTAGTCAGAGGGTCAAGGTCATCTGAGAAGGGTCCTTGATGGTGCTACTCCTGAGTGGCGCAGTGGTCTAAGGCACTGCATCGCAGTGCTATCTGTGCCACTAGAGATCCTGGTTCGAATCCAGGCTCTGTCGCAGCCGGCCGCGACCGGGAGACTCAGGGGCGGCGCACAATTGGCCCAGCGTCGTCCAGGGTAGGGGAGGGAATGGCCGGCAGGGATGTAGCTCAGTTGATAGAGCATGGCGTTTGCAACACCAGGGTTGTGGGTTCGATTCCCACGGGGGCCAGTATAAAAAAATATGTATTCACTAACTGTAAGTCGCTCTGGATAAGAGCGTCTGCTAAATGACTAAAATGTAAATGTAAATGTGCTATAGAACACACCTGTGTAATGATCATGCTGTTTAATCAGCTTCTTGATATGCCATTATATGATGGATTATCTTGACAAAGGAGACATGTTCACTAACAGGGATGTAAACAAATTTGTGCACAAAATTTGAGAGAAATAAGCTTTTTGTTCGTATGGAACATTTCTGGAATATTTTATTTCAGCTCGTGGAAACACTTTACATGTTGCGTTTATATTTTTTGTTCAGTGTAGTTTCATGACCAGAGACACATCTTCAAAGGCACAGTATTTATTTATTCAGAGTGGTATATGCATTCACACAGTCTTGTTTTATAGGATCCCTTCCCACTATATGATTGAGCACGGCGCTTGTAACGCCAGGGTAGTGGGTTCGATCCCCGGGACCACCCATACGTAAAAATGTATGCACGCATGACTGTAAGTCGCTTTGGATAAAAGCGTCTGCTAAATGGCATATTATTATTGATATGTCAAGTGATAAAATCCCAAGCTATTAATGAAAGGTTTATGGAAAAACTGCACTTGTCCTCATGTGAAAATGACAGTTAATTAAATATTCTACAACTGTAATGTCATCAATCAAATCAAACTTGACTTATGTAGCACATTTCTTACAACAAATGCATTTCAAGGTGTTCAGAGTCATGCACTGAAAGGCATGTGGCACTTAACATCCTTCCTGTTGGCAGGTCTCTCTAGGTGACCAGGGAGTTCTCTCTACCACGTGCGAATGCATCGGTGGAGCTCACAAGTGTAGCCATGCAGTCTATTTTGGCGGTTTCACAACATCGGCTGTATGGATGTGGAATGAGAGTGGAGGGAAGCCAGCCGTGGCCCAACCAGGTGCAGTCCGTGGAGGACCTGTACCCGGCTGAAGACTACAACCCTCTGTCCCCGAGAGCCCACAGAGAAGGATCTTCAGTGGCTAAGGAACTCTCTCAGGGGGCAGGTTCAGTGGAATGGCCATGTCTCCATGGCTACCCTCCCTGTCATCGGACCGAAGCAATGAAATGACAGGCAAGATCAAGGCAAAACGAACAAGAAATAAATAAGATGGAAGTGGAGAGATGGAGACGAGACACAACTTATGAATGCAAATGTCTGTACCAGACGCTGTTAAAAAAACAAGGGCATCCTGGCGTGGCGTGGCGCTGTGGCGCTGGAGCAGCAGGAGGCTATATACGGCAGGCAACAGTTGGACAGCGCACCAACCCCAACTGGCACACCATGAGGAGAGGGAGGCTGACGGCCGGCAATTATGGAGCAGTGGTTAGGGCCAAGCGCGTTACTCCAGCGCTGCTAAAAAAAAAAAAAAAGGTCGTTGGGTGTTGTCTGTAAAGTGGGGCCACAGGTTAACGAAGAGGAGGTCATCAAGGCATTCAAAAATGGCTACAGGGATGGATGTGCAGGAGTCAGGGCTTTGGGTCACAGGGGTCTGGGATCCTGGGTGCCTCACTGGATGGTCTGGTGGGCACCACAGCAGTGGTGGAGGTCAAGGGTCCCTATGGTGCAATGGACCTTAACCGTTGGAAGAGGCAGTGAAGTCAAAGGATTTCTATACCATGGAAGAGGCAGTGAAGTCAAAGGATTTCTATACCATGGAAGAGGCAGTGAAGTCAAAGGATTTCTATTTCCAAGAGGAAGGAGGGTCTTACCGCCTCCTTGAAGGCCATCCTTACTGGCACCAGGTCAAAGGGCAGCTCCTCATCACCGGAAGGGACACAGGCTTCTTCGTTGTCGTGGACCACCAAAGCCTCCATCCCCATCCAGCCTGATGACCTCTGACCGCAGACTCATGTTGCTGGACTAGAGGAGTTTTTCAAGGACCACATGCTCCCAAAGTTGGCACTGCAACAGTGAACATCATAATTATTATTTTTTTTTTTAAAGAACCATATACAAACACGTTTTCCTCCACTACATCAAAAGAACACTTAAGTACATGCACTTCTGTCCTTGAAACATTTAATTCCATTCATTCCTACGGAGGACTGCTCCTGCTGGGGAGAGCCAATATGGCCGACCGGTGGCTTCAAAGCCTGTCAATGGCCAATACATAGCATCAGCAATCCAGGGTTTATATACGTCGTCATTGGTGAAGACAGGTGTCATCTCACGTGCTGCCGTGCTCTCCTGTTGTCAAGGCACCTCATTGTCAAGGCCGGGATTCAAAGTTCACTATTCTGCCCTCTGGTAGGGCGCAGCCGCACCCATGCCCCTGTCTGATTGGTTGACAGGGGGTGTAAAGGGGCGGTGGCTGGGCAATCTGGGGATACATTGCCTTGAAGTTAGAACATAGGTTAGATAGCTACTGCAGCACACAACTCCCCTCTCGGTCTGTCTGCCTCTGTCTGTCTCTATCTAACATTATCTTTCCTAGTGAATACAGCACCTCTCTTTCTCTTTCCTAGTGAATACAGCACCTATTTTTCTCTGTCCCCCTTTCTTTCTCTCTCTCAGTCTTCCTTGGCTGGGGCTTGACAGCCTCTCTCTCTCTCTCTCTCTCTCTCTCTCTCTCTCTCTCTCTCTCTCTCTCTCTCTCTCTATCTCCCTCTCCTTCTCTCTCTCTGTCTCTCTGTGAGGAGGATGTCTAAGCCAGGCAGCTCAGTAGGAGGCCCAGCGGCAGCAGCTGATCCAGAGGTGATGTTCCAGGAGCCTGGTCCCACCGTCTCCTTCTCTAGACTACACTACTCTGTCATGGAGAGCAGAGGACCCTGCCACAAGAGAGGACCTGAGAAACACATCCTCAAAGACGTCAGGTAGGGGAATGGGTGTGGGGGGGGAGTATGAGAGAGAGAGAGAGAGAGAGAGAGAGAGAGACAGAGAGAGAGAGAGAGAGAGAGAGAGAGAGAGAGAGAGAGAGAGAGAGAGAGAGAGAGAGAGAGAGAGAGAGAGAGAGAGAGAGAAAGAGAGAAAGAGAGAAAGAGAGAGAGAGAGAGAGAGAGAGAGAGAAAGAGAGAGAGAGAGAAAGAGAGAGGGAGAGAGAGAGAAAGACTATGGTAAGAGAAAAATGAAGATTTGTTAATACTTGTGTATCTGTGTGTGTGAATGGCTGCGTGTATACAGATCAGTGGTTAGGTTAGTATCCACAGTGCCATCAGGTCCTAGATCAGTGGTTAGGTTAGTATCCACAGTGCCATCAGGTCCTAGATCAGTGGTTAGGTTAGTCTCCACAGTGCCATCAGGTCCTAGATCAGTGGTTAGGTTATTCTCCACAGTGCCATCAGGTCCTAGATCAGTGGTTAGGTTAGTCTCCACAGTGCCATCTGGTCCTAGATCAGTGGTTAGGTTAGTATCCACAGGGCCATCAGGTCCTAGATCAGTGGTTAGGTTAGTATCCACAGTGCCATCTGGTCCTAGATCAGTGGTTAGGTTAGTATCCACAGGGCCATCAGGTCCTAGATCAGTGGTTAGGTTAGTCTCCACAGTGCCTTCAAAAAGTATTCACCTCCCTTGACTTTTACATATTTTATTGTGTTACAATAAAATTGATTTTTAATTGTTATTTTTTGTCAATGATCTACATAAAATACTCTGTAATGTCAAAGTGAACATTCGTAAAACATTAATGAAATTAAAACACTAATGTATGTTGTATGTATTGACAATGAAATACATAAATAGCTCATTTACACAAGTATTCACACCCCTGAGTGAATACATGTTAGAATCACCTTTGGCAGCGAATACAGCTGTGAGTCTTTCTGGGTAAGTCTCTAAGAGCTTTGCACACCTGGATTGTACAATATTTGCACATTATTATTTTCAAAATTCTTCAAGCTCTGTCAAGTTGGTTGTTGATCATTGCTAGACAGCCATTTTCAAGTCTTGCCATAGATATTCAAGCCGATTTAAGTCAAAATTGTAACTAGGCCACTCATGAACATTCACTGTCTTCTTGGTAAGCAACTCCAGCGTAGATTTGGCCTTGTGTTTTAGGTTATTGTCCTGCTGAAAGGTGAATTCATCTCCCAGTGTCTGTTGGAAAGCAGACTGAACCAGGTTTTCCTCTAGGATTTCGCCTGTGCTTAGCTCTATTCTGTTTTTTTTCTCCAAAAAAAAAAAAACTCCCTAGTCCTTGCCGATGACAAGAATACCCATAACATTACGCAGCCACCACCATGATTGGAAATATGAAGAGTGTTACTCAGTGATGTGTTGTGTTGGATTTGCCCCAAACATAATACTTTGTATTCAGAACATGAAGGTCATTTCTTTGCCACATCTTTTGCAGTTTTACTTTTGTACCGTGTTGTAAACAGGATGCATGTTTTGGAATATTTGTATTCTGTACAGGCTTCCTTCTTTTCATTCTGTCATTTAGGTTAGTATTGTGGAGTAACTATAATGTTGTTGATCCATCCTCAGTTTTCTCCTGTCACAGCCATTAAACTGTAACTGTTTTAAAGTCACCATTGGCCTCGTGGTAAAATCACTGAGCAGTTTCCTTCCTCTCCGGCCACTGAGTTAGGAAGGACGCCTGTATCTTTGTAGTGACTGGGTGTATTGATAACACAGGAGGCTGGTGAGGGGAGGACGGCTCATAATAATGGCCGGAACGGCACAAATGGAATGGCATCAAACGGAACCCTATTCCCTACACAGGGCACTACTTTTAACCAGTCAGACCTTCCACTCCCCTTGACCTGATGTTATCTGGTGTTGACCAGTGAAACCTTCCACTCCCCTTGACCTGATGTTATCTGGTGTTGACCAGTCAGACCTTCCACTCCCCTTGACCTGATGTTATCTGGTGTTGACCAGTCAGACCTTCCACTCCCCTTGACCTGATGTTATCTGATGTTGACCAGTCAGACCTTCCACTCCCCTTGACCTGATGTTATCTGGTGTTGACCAGTCAGACCTTCCACTCCCCTTGACCTGATGTTATCTGGTGTTGACCAGTCAGACCTTCCACTCCCCTTGACCTGATGTTATCTGGTGTTGACCAGTCAGACCTTCCACTCCCCTTGACCTGATGTTATCTGGTGTTGACCAGTCAGACCTTCCACTCCCCTTGACCTGATGTTATCTGGTGTTGACCAGTCAGACCTTCCACTCCCCTTGACCTGATGTTATCTGATGTTGACCAGTCAGACCTTCCACTCCCCTTGACCTGATGTTATCTGGTGTTGACCAGTCAGACCTTCCACTCCCCTTGACCTGATGTTATCTGGTGTTGACCAGTCAGACCTTCCACTCCCCTTGACCTGATGTTATCTGGTGTTGACCAGTCAGACCTTCCACTCCCCTTGACCTGATGTTATCTGGTGTTGACCAGTCAGACCTTCCACTCCCCTTGACCTGATGTTATCTGGTGTTGACCCGTCAGACCTTCCACTCCCCTTGACCTGTCATTGTACTCAAGGAATTTAAACAGTTGGAAAACAGTTGTGTTAAAATGTATCTCAGTGGGCTAACAAGGTCCCTAATGCTAGCTCTCACTGCTTAACACCTAGGCTTTATCTCAGTGGGCTAACAAGGTCCCTAATGCTAACTCTCACTGCTTAACACCTAGGCTTTATCTCAGTGGGCTAACAAGGTCCCTAATGCTAACTCTCACTGCTTAACACCTAGGCTTTATCTCAGTGGGCTAACAAGGTCCCTAATGCTAGCTCTCACTGCTTAACACCTAGGCTTTATCTCAGTGGGCTAACAAGGTCCCTAATGCTAGCTCTCACTGCTTAACACCTAGGCTTTATCTCAGTGGGCTAACAAGGTCCCTAATGCTAACTCTCACTGCTTAACACCTAGGCTTTATCTCAGTTGGAGAACAAGCTCCTGAGCACAGGTGATTGGTTATGCTGTGTCATGGTAGTCACTTTTGATTGGTCATTTTATAGCATGGTCACTTTTGATGTCATGGTAATTTCTGATTGGTTATTCTGTGTCATGGTCATTTCTGATTGGCTTTTCCAGCGGCATCATGAGACCAGGGATGAACGCCATCATGGGGCCGACAGGAAGTGGAAAAACATCGTAAGTCACGCACACACACACACACACACACACACACACACACACACACACACACACACACACACACACACACACACACACACACACACAGACACACACAGACACACACAGACACACACACACACACACACCCTCTCCTCTCCTCTCTCCCTAGTCTCCTGGATGTGATAGCAGGTCGTAAGGACCCACACCCCCTCTCCTCTCCTCTCTCCCTAGTCTCCTGGATGTGATAGCAGGTCGTAAGGACCCACACCCCCTCTCCTCTCCTCTCTCCCTAGTCTCCTGGATGTGATAGCAGGTCGTAAGGACACACACCCCCTCTCCTCTCCTCTCTCCCTAGTCTCCTGGATGTGATAGCAGGTCGTAAGGACCCACACCCCCTCTCCTCTCCTCTCTCCCTAGTCTCCTGGATGTGATAGCAGGTCGTAAGGACCCACACCCCCTCTCCTCTCCTCTCTCCCTAGTCTCCTGGATGTGATAGCAGGTCGTAAGGACCCAGCAGGGTTGAAGTTTGGTCAGGTTCTGGTGGATGGGAAGATGGTGGACAGCGACCTCCGACTCATATCTGGCTACGTGGTGCAGGTGAGGGAGTGGAAGAGATGTTGTCTACCTCCTTTCTAAAACCTTCACTAGGGTGTTGACAGACTGCTCCAAGCCATTCTGGTTATAGGGGAGTGTAAGAGATGTTGTCTACCTTTCTAAAACCTTCACTGTGGTGTTGACAGACTGCTCCAAGTCATCCTGGTTATAGGGGAGTGTAAGAGATGTTGTCTACCTTTTCTAAAACCTTCACTAGGGTGTTGACAGACTGCTCCAAGTCATTCTGGTTATAGGGGAGTGGAAGAGATGTTGTCTACCTTTTCTAAAACCTTCACTAGGGTGTTGACAGACTGCTCCAAGTCATTCTGGTTATAGGGGAGTGGAAGAGATGTTGTCTACCTTTTCTAAAACCTTCACTAGGGTGTTGACAGACTGCTCCAAGTCATTCTGGTTATAGGGGAGTGTAAGAGATGTTGTCTACCTTTTCTAAAACCTTCACTAGGGTTTTGACAGACTGCTCCAAGTCATCCTGGTTATAGGGGAGTGTAAGAGATGTTGTCTACCTTTTCTAAAACCTTCACTAGGGTGTTGACAGACTGCTCCAAGTCATTCTGGTTATAGGGGAGTGTAAGAGATGTTGTCTACCTTTTCTAAAACCTTCACTAGGGTGTTGACAGACTGCTCCAAGCCATTCTGGTTATAGGGGAGTGTAAGATATGTTGTCTACCTTTCTAAAACCTTCACTGTGGTGTTGACAGACTGCTCCAAGTCATTCTGGTTATAGGGGAGTGTAAGAGATGTTGTCTACACCTTTCTAAAACCTTCACTGTGGTGTTGACAGACTGCTCCAAGTCATTCTGGTTATAGGGGAGTGTAAGATATGTTGTCTACCTTTCTAAAACCTTCACTGTGGTGTTGACAGACTGCTCCAAGTCATTCTGGTTATAGGGGAGTGTAAGAGATGTTGTCTATCTTTCTAAAACCTTCACTAGGGTGTTGACAGACTGCTCCAAGTCATTCTGGTTATAGGGGAGTGTAAGAGATGTTGTCTACACCTTTCTAAAACCTTCACTGTGGTGTTGACAGACTGCTCCAAGTCATGCTGGTTATAGGGGAGTGTAAGAGAGGTTGTCTACACCTTTCTAAAACCTTCACTGTGGTATTGACAGACTGCTCCAAGTCATTCTGGTTATAGGGGAGTGTAAGAGATGTTGTCTACCTTTTCTAAAACCTTCACTGTGGTGTTGACAGACTGCTCCAAGTCATTCTGGTTATAGGGGAGTGTAAGAGATGTTGTCTACCTCCTTTCTAAAACCTTCACTGTGGTATTGACAGACTGCTCCAAGTCATTCTGGTTATAGGGGAGTGTAAGAGATGTTGTCTACCTTTTCTAAAACCTTCACTGTGGTGTTGACAGACTGCTCCAAGTCATTCTGGTTATAGGGGAGTGTAAGAGATGTTGTCTACCTCCTTTCTAAAACCTTCACTGTGGTGTTGACAGACTGCTCCAAGTCATTGTGGTTATAGGGGAGTGTAAGATATGTTATCTACCTTTTCTAAAACCTTCACTAGGGTGTTGACAGACTGCTCCAAGTCATTCTGGTTATAGGGGAGTGTAAGAGATGTTGTCTACACCTTTCTAAAACCTTCACTGTGGTGTTGACAGACTGCTCCAAGTCATTCTGGTTATAGGGGAGTGTAAGAGATGTTGTCTACCTTTTCTAAAACCTTCACTAGGGTGTTGACAGACTGCTCCAAGTCATTATGGTTATAGGGGAGTGTAAGAGATGTTGTCTACCTTTCTAAAACCTTCACTAGGGTGTTGACAGACTGCTCCAAGTCATTCTGGTTATAAGGGAGTGTAAGAGATGTTGTCTACCTTTTCTAAAACCTTCACTAGGGTGTTGACAGACTGCTCCAAGTCATTCTGGTTATAGGGGAGTGTAAGAGATGTTGTCTACCTTTCTAAATCCTTCACTAGGGTGTTGACAGACTGCTCCAAGTCATTCTGGTTATAGGGGAGTGTAAGAGATGTTGTCTACCTTTCTAAAACCTTCACTAGGGTGTTGACAGACTGCTCCAAGTCATTCTGGTTATAGGGGAGTGTAAGATATGTTGTCTACACCTTTCTAAAACCTTCACTAGGGTGTTGACAGACTGCTCCAAGTCATTCTGGTTATAGGGGAGTGTAAGATAGGTTGTCTACACCTTTCTAAAACCTTCACTAGGGTGTTGACAGACTGCTCCAAGTCATTCTGGTTATAGGGGAGTGTAAGATATGTTGTCTACACCTTTCTAAAACCTTCACTGTGGTGTTGACAGACTGCTCCAAGTCATTCTGGTTATAGGGGAGTGTAACAGATGTTGTCTACCTCCTTTCTAAAACCTTCACTGTGGTGTTGACAGACTGCTCCAAGTCATTCTGGTTATAGGGGAGAGTAAGAGATGTTGTCTACCTTTTCTAAAACCTTCACTAGGGTGTTGACAGACTGCTCCAAGTCATTCTGGTTATAGGGGAGTGTAAGAGATGTTGTCTACCTTTTCTAAAACCTTCACTAGGGTTTTGACAGACTGCTCCAAGTCATCCTGGTTATAGGGGAGTGTAAGAGATGTTGTCTACCTTTTCTAAAACCTTCACTAGGGTGTTGACAGACTGCTCCAAGTCATTCTGGTTATAGGGGAGTGTAAGAGATGTTGTCTACCTTTTCTAAAACCTTCACTAGGGTGTTGACAGACTGCTCCAAGCCATTCTGGTTATAGGGGAGTGTAAGATATGTTGTCTACCTTTCTAAAACCTTCACTGTGGTGTTGACAGACTGCTCCAAGTCATTCTGGTTATAGGGGAGTGTAAGAGATGTTGTCTACACCTTTCTAAAACCTTCACTGTGGTGTTGACAGACTGCTCCAAGTCATTCTGGTTATAGGGGAGTGTAAGATATGTTGTCTACCTTTCTAAAACCTTCACTGTGGTGTTGACAGACTGCTCCAAGTCATTCTGGTTATAGGGGAGTGTAAGAGATGTTGTCTATCTTTCTAAAACCTTCACTAGGGTGTTGACAGACTGCTCCAAGTCATTCTGGTTATAGGGGAGTGTAAGAGATGTTGTCTACACCTTTCTAAAACCTTCACTGTGGTGTTGACAGACTGCTCCAAGTCATGCTGGTTATAGGGGAGTGTAAGAGAGGTTGTCTACACCTTTCTAAAACCTTCACTGTGGTATTGACAGACTGCTCCAAGTCATTCTGGTTATAGGGGAGTGTAAGAGATGTTGTCTACCTTTTCTAAAACCTTCACTGTGGTGTTGACAGACTGCTCCAAGTCATTCTGGTTATAGGGGAGTGTAAGAAATGTTGTCTACCTCCTTTCTAAAACCTTCACTGTGGTATTGACAGACTGCTCCAAGTCATTCTGGTTATAGGGGAGTGTAAGAGATGTTGTCTACCTTTTCTAAAACCTTCACTGTGGTGTTGACAGACTGCTCCAAGTCATTCTGGTTATAGGGGAGTGTAAGAGATGTTGTCTACCTCCTTTCTAAAACCTTCACTGTGGTGTTGACAGACTGCTCCAAGTCATTGTGGTTATAGGGGAGTGTAAGATATGTTATCTACCTTTTCTAAAACCTTCACTAGGGTGTTGACAGACTGCTCCAAGTCATTCTGGTTATAGGGGAGTGTAAGAGATGTTGTCTACACCTTTCTAAAACCTTCACTGTGGTGTTGACAGACTGCTCCAAGTCATTCTGGTTATAGGGGAGTGTAAGAGATGTTGTCTACCTTTTCTAAAACCTTCACTAGGGTGTTGACAGACTGCTCCAAGTCATTATGGTTATAGGGGAGTGTAAGAGATGTTGTCTACCTTTCTAAAACCTTCACTAGGGTGTTGACAGACTGCTCCAAGTCATTCTGGTTATAAGGGAGTGTAAGAGATGTTGTCTACCTTTTCTAAAACCTTCACTAGGGTGTTGACAGACTGCTCCAAGTCATTCTGGTTATAGGGGAGTGTAAGAGATGTTGTCTACCTTTCTAAATCCTTCACTAGGGTGTTGACAGACTGCTCCAAGTCATTCTGGTTATAGGGGAGTGTAAGAGATGTTGTCTACCTTTCTAAAACCTTCACTAGGGTGTTGACAGACTGCTCCAAGTCATTCTGGTTATAGGGGAGTGTAAGATATGTTGTCTACACCTTTCTAAAACCTTCACTAGGGTGTTGACAGACTGCTCCAAGTCATTCTGGTTATAGGGGAGTGTAAGATAGGTTGTCTACACCTTTCTAAAACCTTCACTAGGGTGTTGACAGACTGCTCCAAGTCATTCTGGTTATAGGGGAGTGTAAGATATGTTGTCTACACCTTTCTAAAACCTTCACTTGTGGTGTTGACAGACTGCTCCAAGTCATTCTGGTTATAGGGGAGTGTAACAGATGTTGTCTACCTCCTTTCTAAAACCTTCACTGTGGTGTTGACAGACTGCTCCAAGTCATTCTGGTTATAGGGGAGAGTAAGAGATGTTGTCTACCTTTTCTAAAACCTTCACTAGGGTGTTGACAGACTGCTCCAAGTCATTCTGGTTATAGGGGAGTGTAAGAGATGTTGTCTACCTTTTCTAAAACCTTCACTGTGGTTTTGACAGACTGCTCCAAGTCATCCTGGTTATAGGGGAGTGTAAGATATGTTGTCTACCTTTCTAAAACCTTCACTAGGGTGTTGACAGACTGCTCCAATTCATTCTGGTTATAGGGGAGCGTAAGAGATGTTGTCTACCTTTTCTAAAACCTTCACTGTGGTGTTGACAGACTGCTCCAAGTCATTCTGGTTATAGGGGAGTGTAAGAGATGTTGTCTACCTCCTTTCTAAAACCTTCACTGTGGTGTTGACAGACTGCTCCAAGTAAGTCATTCTGGTTATAGGGGAGTGTAAGAGATGTTGTCTACCTTTTCTAAAACCTTCACTGTGGTGTTGACAGACTGCTCCAAGTCATTCTGGTTATAGGGGAGTGTAAGAGATGTTGTCTAACTTTCTAAAACCTTCACTAGGGTGTTGACAGACTGCTCCAAGTCATTCTGGTTATAAGGGAGTGTAAGAGATGTTGTCTACCTTTTCTAAAACCTTCACTAGGGTGTTGACAGACTGCTCCAAGTCATTCTGGTTATAGGGGAGTGTAAGAGATGTTGTCTACCTTTCTAAAACCTTCACTGTGGTGTTGACAGACTGCTCCAAGTCATTCTGGTTATAGGGGAGTGTAAGATATGTTGTCTACCTTTCTAAAACCTTCACTAGGGTGTTGACAGACTGCTCCAAGTCATTCTGGTTATAGGGGAGTGTAAGAGATGTTGTCTACCTTTCTAAAACCTTCACTAGGGTGTTGACAGACTGCTCCAAGTCATTCTGGTTATAGGGGAGTGTAAGATATGTTGTCTACCTTTTCTAAAACCTTCACTGTGGTGTTGACAGACTGCTCCAAGTCATTCTGGTTATAGGGGAGTGTAAGATATGTTGTCTACCTTTCTAAAACCTTCACTGTGGTGTTGACAGACTGCTCCAAGTCATTCTGGTTATAGGGGAGTGTAAGATATGTTGTCTACCTTTTCTAAAACCTTCACTGTGGTGTTGACAGACTGCTCCAAGTCATTCTGGTTATAGGGGAGTGTAAGAGATGTTGTCTACCTTTCTAAAACCTTCACTGTGGTGTTGACAGACTGCTCCAAGTCATTCTGGTTATAGGGGAGTGTAAGATATGTTGTCTACCTTTTCTAAAACCTTCACTGTGGTGTTGACAGACTGCTCCAAGTCATTCTGGTTATAGGGGAGTGTAAGAGATGTTGTCTACCTTTCTAAAACCTTCACTGTGGTGTTGACAGACTGCTCCAAGTCATTCTGGTTATAGGGGAGAGTAAGATATGTTGTCTACCTTTTCTAAAACCTTCACTGTGGTGTTGACAGACTGCTCCAAGTCATCCTGGTTATAGGGGAGTGTAAGAGATGTTGTGTACCTTTCTAAAACCTTCACTGTGGTGTTGACAGACTGCTCCAAGTCATTCTGGTTATAGGGGAGTGTAAGAGATGTTGTCTACACTTTTCTAAAACCTTCACTAGGGTGTTGACAGACTGCTCCAAGTCATTCTGGTTATAGGGGAGTGTAAGAGATGTTGTCTACACTTTTCTAAAACCTTCACTAGGGTGTTGACAGACTGCTCCAAGTCATTCTGGTTATAGGGGAGTGTAAGAGATGTTGTCTACCTCCTTTCTAAAAGCTTCCCTAGGGTGTTGACAGACTGCTCCAAGGCATTCTGGTTATAGGGGAGTGTAAGAGATGTTGTCTACCTTTCTAAAACCTTCACTAGGGTGTTGACAGACTGCTCCAAGTCATTCTGGTTATAGGGGAGTGTAAGAGATGTTGTCTACACCTTTCTAAAACCTTCACTGTGGTGTTGAAAGACTGCTCCAAGTCATTCTGGTTATAGGGGAGTGTAAGAGATGTTGTCTACCTTTTCTAAAACCTTCACTAGGGTGTTGACAGACTGCTCCAAGTCATTCTGGTTATAAGGGAGTGTAAGAGATGTTGTCTACCTTTTCTAAAACCTTCACTAGGGTGTTGACAGACTGCTCCAAGTCATTCTGGTTATAGGGGAGTGTAAGAGATGTTGTCTACCTTTCTAAAATTTCACTAGGGTGTTGACAGACTGCTCCAAGTCATTCTGGTTATAGGGGAGTGTAAGATATGTTGTCTACCTTTCTAAAACCTTCACTAGGGTGTTGACAGACTGCTCCAAGTCATTCTGGTTATAGGGAAGTGTAAGAGATGTTGTCTACCTTTCTAAAACCTTCACTAGGGTGTTGACAGACTGCTCCAAGTCATTCTGGTTATAGGGGAGTGTAAGATATGTTGTCTACCTTTTCTAAAACCTTCACTGTGGTGTTGACAGACTGCTCCAAGTCATTCTGGTTATAGGGGAGTGTAAGATATGTTGTCTACCTTTCTAAAACCTTCACTAGGGTGTTGACAGACTGCTCCAAGTCATTCTGGTTATAGGGGAGTGTAAGAGATGTTGTCTACCTTTCTAAAACCTTCACTAGGGTGTTGACAGACTGCTCCAAGTCATTCTGGTTATAGGGGAGTGTAAGATATGTTGTCTACCTTTTCTAAAACCTTCACTGTGGTGTTGACAGACTGCTCCAAGTCATTCTGGTTATAGGGGAGTGTAAGATATGTTGTCTACCTTTCTAAAACCTTCACTGTGGTGTTGACAGACTGCTCCAAGTCATTCTGGTTATAGGGGAGTGTAAGATATGTTGTCTACCTTTTCTAAAACCTTCACTGTGGTGTTGACAGACTGCTCCAAGTCATTCTGGTTATAGGGGAGTGTAAGAGATGTTGTCTACCTTTCTAAAACCTTCACTGTGGTGTTGACAGACTGCTCCAAGTCATTCTGGTTATAGGGGAGTGTAAGATATGTTGTCTACCTTTTCTAAAACCTTCACTGTGGTGTTGACAGACTACTCCAAGTCATTCTGGTTATAGGGGAGTGTAAGAGATGTTGTCTACCTTTCTAAAACCTTCACTGTGGTGTTGACAGACTGCTCCAAGTCATTCTGGTTATAGGGGAGAGTAAGATATGTTGTCTACCTTTTCTAAAACCTTCACTGTGGTGTTGACAGACTGCTCCAAGTCATCCTGGTTATAGGGGAGTGTAAGAGATGTTGTGTACCTTTCTAAAACCTTCACTGTGGTGTTGACAGACTGCTCTAAGTCATTCTGGTTATAGGGGAGTGTAAGAGATGTTGTCTACACTTTTCTAAAACCTTCACTAGGGTGTTGACAGACTGCTCCAAGTCATTCTGGTTATAGGGGAGTGTAAGAGATGTTGTCTACCTCCTTTCTAAAAGCTTCCCTAGGGTGTTGACAGACTGCTCCAAGGCATTCTGGTTATAGGGGAGTGTAAGAGATGTTGTCTACCTTTCTAAAACCTTCACTAGGGTGTTGACAGACTGCTCCAAGTCATTCTGGTTATAGGGGAGTGTAAGAGATGTTGTCTACACCTTTCTAAAACCTTCACTGTGGTGTTGAAAGACTGCTCCAAGTCATTCTGGTTATAGGGGAGTGTAAGAGATGTTGTCTACCTTTTCTAAAACCTTCACTAGGGTGTTGACAGACTGCTCCAAGTCATTCTGGTTATAAGGGAGTGTAAGAGATGTTGTCTACCTTTTCTAAAACCTTCACTAGGGTGTTGACAGACTGCTCCAAGTCATTCTGGTTATAGGGGAGTGTAAGAGATGTTGTCTACCTTTCTAAAACTTCACTAGGGTGTTGACAGACTGCTCCAAGTCATTCTGGTTATAGGGGAGTGTAAGATATGTTGTCTACCTTTCTAAAACCTTCACTAGGGTGTTGACAGACTGCTCCAAGTCATTCTGGTTATAGGTAAGTGTAAGAGATGTTGTCTACCTTTCTAAAACCTTCACTAGGGTGTTGACAGACTGCTCCAAGTCATTCTGGTTATAGGGGAGTGTAAGATATGTTGTCTACCTTTTCTAAAACCTTCACTGTGGTGTTGACAGACTGCTCCAAGTCATTCTGGTTATAGGGGAGTGTAAGATATGTTGTCTACCTTTCTAAAACCTTCATTGTGGTGTTGACAGACTGCTCCAAGTCATTCTGGTTATAGGGGAGTGTAAGATATGTTGTCTACCTTTTCTAAAACCTTCACTGTGGTGTTGACAGACTGCTCCAAGTCATTCTGGTTATAGGGGAGTGTAAGAGATGTTGTCTACCTTTCTAAAACCTTCACTGTGGGGTTGACAGACTGCTCCAAGTCATTCTGGTTATAGGGGAGTGTAAGATATGTTGTCTACCTTTTCTAAAACCTTCACTGTGGTGTTGACAGACTGCTCCAAGTCATTCTGGTTATAGGGGAGTGTAAGAGATGTTGTCTACCTTTCTAAAACCTTCACTGTGGTGTTGACAGACTGCTCCAAGTCATTCTGGTTATAGGGGAGAGTAAGATATGTTGTCTACCTTTTCTAAAACCTTCACTGTGGTGTTGACAGACTGCTCCAAGTCATCCTGGTTATAGGGGAGTGTAAGAGATGTTGTGTACCTTTCTAAAACCTTCACTGTGGTGTTGACAGACTGCTCCAATTCATTCTGGTTATAGGGGAGTGTAAGAGATGTTGTCTACACTTTTCTAAAACCTTCACTAGGGTGTTGACAGACTGCTCCAAGTCATTCTGGTTATAGGGGAGTTTAAGAGATGTTGTCTACACTTTTCTAAAACCTTCACTAGGGTGTTGACAGACTGCTCCAAGTCATTCTGGTTATAGGGGAGTGTAAGAGATGTTGTCTACACCTTTCTAAAACCTTCACTGTGGTGTTGAAAGACTGCTCCAAGTCATTCTGGTTATAGGGGAGTGTAAGAGATGTTGTCTACCTTTTCTAAAACCTTCACTAGGGTGTTGACAGACTGCTCCAAGTCATTCTGGTTATAAGGGAGTGTAAGAGATGTTGTCTACCTTTTCTAAAACCTTCACTAGGGTGTTGACAGACTGCTCCAAGTCATTCTGGTTATAGGGGAGTGTAAGAGATGTTGTCTACCTTTCTAAAACTTCACTAGGGTGTTGACAGACTGCTCCAAGTCATTCTGGTTATAGGGGAGTGTAAGATATGTTGTCTACCTTTCTAAAACCTTCACTAGGGTGTTGACAGACTGCTCCAAGTCATTCTGGTTATAGGTAAGTGTAAGAGATGTTGTCTACCTTTCTAAAACCTTCACTGTGGTGTTGACAGACTGCTCCAAGTCATTCTGGTTATAGGGGAGTGTAAGAGATGTTGTCTACCTTTCTAAAACCTTCACTGTGGTGTTGACAGACTGCTCCAAGTCATTCTGGTTATAGGGGAGTGTAAGATATGTTGTCTACCTTTTCTAAAACCTTCACTGTGGTGTTGACAGACTGCTCCAAGTCATTCTGGTTATAGGGGAGTGTAAGATATGTTGTCTACCTTTCTAAAACCTTCACTGTGGTGTTGACAGACTGCTCCAAGTCATTCTGGTTATAGGGGAGTGTAAGATATGTTGTCTACCTTTTCTAAAACCTTCACTGTGGTGTTGACAGACTGCTCCAAGTCATTCTGGTTATAGGGGAGTGTAAGAGATGTTGTCTACCTTTCTAAAACCTTCACTGTGGTGTTGACAGACTGCTCCAAGTCATTCTGGTTATAGGGGAGTGTAAGATATGTTGTCTACCTTTTCTAAAACCTTCACTGTGGTGTTGACAGACTACTCCAAGTCATTCTGGTTATAGGGGAGTGTAAGAGATGTTGTCTACCTTTCTAAAACCTTCACTGTGGTGTTGACAGACTGCTCCAAGTCATTCTGGTTATAGGGGAGAGTAAGATATGTTGTCTACCTTTTCTAAAACCTTCACTGTGGTGTTGACAGACTGCTCCAAGTCATCCTGGTTATAGGGGAGTGTAAGAGATGTTGTGTACCTTTCTAAAACCTTCACTGTGGTGTTGACAGACTGCTCTAAGTCATTCTGGTTATAGGGGAGTGTAAGAGATGTTGTCTACACTTTTCTAAAACCTTCACTAGGGTGTTGACAGACTGCTCCAAGTCATTCTGGTTATAGGGGAGTGTAAGAGATGTTGTCTACACTTTTCTAAAACCTTCACTAGGGTGTTGACAGACTGCTCCAAGTCATTCTGGTTATAGGGGAGTGTAAGAGATGTTGTCTACCTCCTTTCTAAAAGCTTCCCTAGGGTGTTGACAGACTGCTCCAAGGCATTCTGGTTATAGGGGAGTGTAAGAGATGTTGTCTACCTTTCTAAAACCTTCACTAGGGTGTTGACAGACTGCTCCAAGTCATTCTGGTTATAGGGGAGTGTAAGAGATGTTGTCTACACCTTTCTAAAACCTTCACTGTGGTGTTGAAAGACTGCTCCAAGTCATTCTGGTTATAGGGGAGTGTAAGAGATGTTGTCTACCTTTTCTAAAACCTTCACTAGGGTGTTGACAGACTGCTCCAAGTCATTCTGGTTATAAGGGAGTGTAAGAGATGTTGTCTACCTTTTCTAAAACCTTCACTAGGGTGTTGACAGACTGCTCCAAGTCATTCTGGTTATAGGGGAGTGTAAGAGATGTTGTCTACCTTTCTAAAACTTCACTAGGGTGTTGACAGACTGCTCCAAGTCATTCTGGTTATAGGGGAGTGTAAGATATGTTGTCTACCTTTCTAAAACCTTCACTAGGGTGTTGACAGACTGCTCCAAGTCATTCTGGTTATAGGTAAGTGTAAGAGATGTTGTCTACCTTTCTAAAACCTTCACTAGGGTGTTGACAGACTGCTCCAAGTCATTCTGGTTATAGGGGAGTGTAAGATATGTTGTCTACCTTTTCTAAAACCTTCACTGTGGTGTTGACAGACTGCTCCAAGTCATTCTGGTTATAGGGGAGTGTAAGATATGTTGTCTACCTTTCTAAAACCTTCATTGTGGTGTTGACAGACTGCTCCAAGTCATTCTGGTTATAGGGGAGTGTAAGATATGTTGTCTACCTTTTCTAAAACCTTCACTGTGGTGTTGACAGACTGCTCCAAGTCATTCTGGTTATAGGGGAGTGTAAGAGATGTTGTCTACCTTTCTAAAACCTTCACTGTGGGGTTGACAGACTGCTCCAAGTCATTCTGGTTATAGGGGAGTGTAAGATATGTTGTCTACCTTTTCTAAAACCTTCACTGTGGTGTTGACAGACTGCTCCAAGTCATTCTGGTTATAGGGGAGTGTAAGAGATGTTGTCTACCTTTCTAAAACCTTCACTGTGGTGTTGACAGACTGCTCCAAGTCATTCTGGTTATAGGGGAGAGTAAGATATGTTGTCTACCTTTTCTAAAACCTTCACTGTGGTGTTGACAGACTGCTCCAAGTCATCCTGGTTATAGGGGAGTGTAAGAGATGTTGTGTACCTTTCTAAAACCTTCACTGTGGTGTTGACAGACTGCTCCAAGTCATTCTGGTTATAGGGGAGTGTAAGAGATGTTGTCTACACTTTTCTAAAACCTTCACTAGGGTGTTGACAGACTGCTCCAAGTCATTCTGGTTATAGGGGAGTGTAAGAGATGTTGTCTACACTTTTCTAAAACCTTCACTAGGGTGTTGACAGACTGCTCCAAGTCATTCTGGTTATAGGGGAGTGTAAGAGATGTTGTCTACCTCCTTTCTAAAAGCTTCCCTAGGGTGTTGACAGACTGCTCCAAGTCATTCTGGTTATAGGGGAGTGTAAGATATGTTGTCTACCTTTTCTAAAACCTTCACTAGGGTGTTGACAGACTGCTCCAAGTCATTCTGGTTATAGGGGAGTGTAAGAGATGTTGTCTACCTTTCTAAAACCTTCACTGTGGTGTTGACAGACTGCTCCAAGTCATCCTGGTTATAGGGGAGTGTAAGAGATGTTGTCTACCTTTCTAAAACCTTCACTAGGGTGTTGACAGACTGCTCCAATTCATTCTGGTTATAGGGGAGTGTAAGAGATGTTGTCTACCTTTTCTAAAACCTTCACTGTGGTGTTGACAGACTGCTCCAAGTCATTCTGGTTATAGGGGAGTGTAAGATATGTTGTCTACCTTTTCTAAAACCTTCACTGTGGTGTTGACAGACTGCTCCAAGTCATTCTGGTTATAGGGGAGTGTAAGAGATGTTGTCTACCTTTCTAAAACCTTCACTGTGGTGTTGACAGACTGCTCCAAGTCATTCTGGTTATAGGGGAGTGTAAGATATGTTGTCTACCTTTTCTAAAACCTTCACTGTGGTGTTGACAGACTGCTCCAAGTCATTCTGGTTATAGGGGAGTGTAAGAGATGTTGTCTACCTTTCTAAAACCTTCACTGTGGTGTTGACAGACTGCTCCAAGTCATTCTGGTTATAGGGGAGAGTAAGATATGTTGTCTACCTTTTCTAAAACCTTCACTGTGGTGTTGACAGACTGCTCCAAGTCATCCTGGTTATAGGGGAGTGTAAGAGATGTTGTGTACCTTTCTAAAACCTTCACTGTGGTGTTGACAGACTGCTCTAAGTCATTCTGGTTATAGGGGAGTGTAAGAGATGTTGTCTACACTTTTCTAAAACCTTCACTAGGGTGTTGACAGACTGCTCCAAGTCATTCTGGTTATAGGGGAGTGTAAGAGATGTTGTCTACACTTTTCTAAAACCTTCACTAGGGTGTTGACAGACTGCTCCAAGTCATTCTGGTTATAGGGGAGTGTAAGAGATGTTGTCTACCTCCTTTCTAAAAGCTTCCCTAGGGTGTTGACAGACTGCTCCAAGGCATTCTGGTTATAGGGGAGTGTAAGAGATGTTGTCTACCTTTCTAAAACCTTCACTAGGGTGTTGACAGACTGCTCCAAGTCATTCTGGTTATAGGGGAGTGTAAGAGATGTTGTCTACACCTTTCTAAAACCTTCACTGTGGTGTTGAAAGACTGCTCCAAGTCATTCTGGTTATAGGGGAGTGTAAGAGATGTTGTCTACCTTTTCTAAAACCTTCACTAGGGTGTTGACAGACTGCTCCAAGTCATTCTGGTTATAAGGGAGTGTAAGAGATGTTGTCTACCTTTTCTAAAACCTTCACTAGGGTGTTGACAGACTGCTCCAAGTCATTCTGGTTATAGGGGAGTGTAAGAGATGTTGTCTACCTTTCTAAAACTTCACTAGGGTGTTGACAGACTGCTCCAAGTCATTCTGGTTATAGGGGAGTGTAAGATATGTTGTCTACCTTTCTAAAACCTTCACTAGGGTGTTGACAGACTGCTCCAAGTCATTCTGGTTATAGGGAAGTGTAAGAGATGTTGTCTACCTTTCTAAAACCTTCACTAGGGTGTTGACAGACTGCTCCAAGTCATTCTGGTTATAGGGGAGTGTAAGATATGTTGTCTACCTTTTCTAAAACCTTCACTGTGGTGTTGACAGACTGCTCCAAGTCATTCTGGTTATAGGGGAGTGTAAGATATGTTGTCTACCTTTCTAAAACCTTCATTGTGGTGTTGACAGACTGCTCCAAGTCATTCTGGTTATAGGGGAGTGTAAGATATGTTGTCTACCTTTTCTAAAACCTTCACTGTGGTGTTGACAGACTGCTCCAAGTCATTCTGGTTATAGGGGAGTGTAAGAGATGTTGTCTACCTTTCTAAAACCTTCACTGTGGGGTTGACAGACTGCTCCAAGTCATTCTGGTTATAGGGGAGTGTAAGATATGTTGTCTACCTTTTCTAAAACCTTCACTGTGGTGTTGACAGACTGCTCCAAGTCATTCTGGTTATAGGGGAGTGTAAGAGATGTTGTCTACCTTTCTAAAACCTTCACTGTGGTGTTGACAGACTGCTCCAAGTCATTCTGGTTATAGGGGAGAGTAAGATATGTTGTCTACCTTTTCTAAAACCTTCACTGTGGTGTTGACAGACTGCTCCAAGTCATCCTGGTTATAGGGGAGTGTAAGAGATGTTGTGTACCTTTCTAAAACCTTCACTGTGGTGTTGACAGACTGCTCCAAGTCATTCTGGTTATAGGGGAGTGTAAGAGATGTTGTCTACACTTTTCTAAAACCTTCACTAGGGTGTTGACAGACTGCTCCAAGTCATTCTGGTTATAGGGAAGTGTAAGAGATGTTGTCTACCTTTCTAAAACCTTCACTAGGGTGTTGACAGACTGCTCCAAGTCATTCTGGTTATAGGGGAGTGTAAGATATGTTGTCTACCTTTTCTAAAACCTTCACTGTGGTGTTGACAGACTGCTCCAAGTCATTCTGGTTATAGGGGAGTGTAAGATATGTTGTCTACCTTTCTAAAACCTTCACTAGGGTGTTGACAGACTGCTCCAAGTCATTCTGGTTATAGGGGAGTGTAAGAGATGTTGTCTACCTTTCTAAAACCTTCACTAGGGTGTTGACAGACTGCTCCAAGTCATTCTGGTTATAGGGGAGTGTAAGATATGTTGTCTACCTTTTCTAAAACCTTCACTGTGGTGTTGACAGACTGCTCCAAGTCATTCTGGTTATAGGGGAGTGTAAGATATGTTGTCTACCTTTCTAAAACCTTCACTGTGGTGTTGACAGACTGCTCCAAGTCATTCTGGTTATAGGGGAGTGTAAGATATGTTGTCTACCTTTTCTAAAACCTTCACTGTGGTGTTGACAGACTGCTCCAAGTCATTCTGGTTATAGGGGAGTGTAAGAGATGTTGTCTACCTTTCTAAAACCTTCACTGTGGTGTTGACAGACTGCTCCAAGTCATTCTGGTTATAGGGGAGTGTAAGATATGTTGTCTACCTTTTCTAAAACCTTCACTGTGGTGTTGACAGACTACTCCAAGTCATTCTGGTTATAGGGGAGTGTAAGAGATGTTGTCTACCTTTCTAAAACCTTCACTGTGGTGTTGACAGACTGCTCCAAGTCATTCTGGTTATAGGGGAGAGTAAGATATGTTGTCTACCTTTTCTAAAACCTTCACTGTGGTGTTGACAGACTGCTCCAAGTCATCCTGGTTATAGGGGAGTGTAAGAGATGTTGTGTACCTTTCTAAAACCTTCACTGTGGTGTTGACAGACTGCTCTAAGTCATTCTGGTTATAGGGGAGTGTAAGAGATGTTGTCTACACTTTTCTAAAACCTTCACTAGGGTGTTGACAGACTGCTCCAAGTCATTCTGGTTATAGGGGAGTGTAAGAGATGTTGTCTACACTTTTCTAAAACCTTCACTAGGGTGTTGACAGACTGCTCCAAGTCATTCTGGTTATAGGGGAGTGTAAGAGATGTTGTCTACCTCCTTTCTAAAAGCTTCCCTAGGGTGTTGACAGACTGCTCCAAGGCATTCTGGTTATAGGGGAGTGTAAGAGATGTTGTCTACCTTTCTAAAACCTTCACTAGGGTGTTGACAGACTGCTCCAAGTCATTCTGGTTATAGGGGAGTGTAAGAGATGTTGTCTACACCTTTCTAAAACCTTCACTGTGGTGTTGAAAGACTGCTCCAAGTCATTCTGGTTATAGGGGAGTGTAAGAGATGTTGTCTACCTTTTCTAAAACCTTCACTAGGGTGTTGACAGACTGCTCCAAGTCATTCTGGTTATAAGGGAGTGTAAGAGATGTTGTCTACCTTTTCTAAAACCTTCACTAGGGTGTTGACAGACTGCTCCAAGTCATTCTGGTTATAGGGGAGTGTAAGAGATGTTGTCTACCTTTCTAAAACTTCACTAGGGTGTTGACAGACTGCTCCAAGTCATTCTGGTTATAGGGGAGTGTAAGATATGTTGTCTACCTTTCTAAAACCTTCACTAGGGTGTTGACAGACTGCTCCAAGTCATTCTGGTTATAGGGAAGTGTAAGAGATGTTGTCTACCTTTCTAAAACCTTCACTAGGGTGTTGACAGACTGCTCCAAGTCATTCTGGTTATAGGGGAGTGTAAGATATGTTGTCTACCTTTTCTAAAACCTTCACTGTGGTGTTGACAGACTGCTCCAAGTCATTCTGGTTATAGGGGAGTGTAAGATATGTTGTCTACCTTTCTAAAACCTTCATTATGGTGTTGACAGACTGCTCCAAGTCATTCTGGTTATAGGGGAGTGTAAGATATGTTGTCTACCTTTTCTAAAACCTTCACTGTGGTGTTGACAGACTGCTCCAAGTCATTCTGGTTATAGGGGAGTGTAAGAGATGTTGTCTACCTTTCTAAAACCTTCACTGTGGGGTTGACAGACTGCTCCAAGTCATTCTGGTTATAGGGGAGTGTAAGATATGTTGTCTACCTTTTCTAAAACCTTCACTGTGGTGTTGACAGACTGCTCCAAGTCATTCTGGTTATAGGGGAGTGTAAGAGATGTTGTCTACCTTTCTAAAACCTTCACTGTGGTGTTGACAGACTGCTCCAAGTCATTCTGGTTATAGGGGAGAGTAAGATATGTTGTCTACCTTTTCTAAAACCTTCACTGTGGTGTTGACAGACTGCTCCAAGTCATCCTGGTTATAGGGGAGTGTAAGAGATGTTGTGTACCTTTCTAAAACCTTCACTGTGGTGTTGACAGACTGCTCCAAGTCATTCTGGTTATAGGGGAGTGTAAGAGATGTTGTCTACACTTTTCTAAAACCTTCACTAGGGTGTTGACAGACTGCTCCAAGTCATTCTGGTTATAGGGGAGTGTAAGAGATGTTGTCTACACTTTTCTAAAACCTTCACTACGGTGTTGACAGACTGCTCCAAGTCATTCTGGTTATAGGGGAGTGTAAGAGATGTTGTCTACCTCCTTTCTAAAAGCTTCCCTAGGGTGTTGACAGACTGCTCCAAGTCATTCTGGTTATAGGGGAGTGTAAGATATGTTGTCTACCTTTTCTAAAACCTTCACTAGGGTGTTGACAGACTGCTCCAAGTCATTCTGGTTATAGGGGAGTGTAAGAGATGTTGTCTACCTTTCTAAAACCTTCACTGTGGTGTTGACAGACTGCTCCAAGTCATCCTGGTTATAGGGGAGTGTAAGAGATGTTGTCTACCTTTCTAAAACCTTCACTAGGGTGTTGACAGACTGCTCCAATTCATTCTGGTTATAGGGGAGTGTAAGAGATGTTGTCTACCTTTTCTAAAACCTTCACTGTGGTGTTGACAGACTGCTCCAAGTCATTCTGGTTATAGGGGAGTGTAAGATATGTTGTCTACCTTTTCTAAAACCTTCACTGTGGTGTTGACAGACTGCTCCAAGTCATTCTGGTTATAGGGGAGTGTAAGAGATGTTGTCTACCTTTCTAAAACCTTCACTGTGGTGTTGACAGACTGCTCCAAGTCATTCTGGTTATAGGGGAGTGTAAGATATGTTGTCTACCTTTTCTAAAACCTTCACTGTGGTGTTGACAGACTGCTCCAAGTCATTCTGGTTATAGGGGAGTGTAAGAGATGTTGTCTACCTTTCTAAAACCTTCACTGTGGTGTTGACAGACTGCTCCAAGTCATTCTGGTTATAGGGGAGAGTAAGATATGTTGTCTACCTTTTCTAAAACCTTCACTGTGGTGTTGACAGACTGCTCCAAGTCATCCTGGTTATAGGGGAGTGTAAGAGATGTTGTGTACCTTTCTAAAACCTTCACTGTGGTGTTGACAGACTGCTCTAAGTCATTCTGGTTATAGGGGAGTGTAAGAGATGTTGTCTACACTTTTCTAAAACCTTCACTAGGGTGTTGACAGACTGCTCCAAGTCATTCTGGTTATAGGGGAGTGTAAGAGATGTTGTCTACACTTTTCTAAAACCTTCACTAGGGTGTTGACAGACTGCTCCAAGTCATTCTGGTTATAGGGGAGTGTAAGAGATGTTGTCTACCTCCTTTCTAAAAGCTTCCCTAGGGTGTTGACAGACTGCTCCAAGGCATTCTGGTTATAGGGGAGTGTAAGAGATGTTGTCTACCTTTCTAAAACCTTCACTAGGGTGTTGACAGACTGCTCCAAGTCATTCTGGTTATAGGGGAGTGTAAGAGATGTTGTCTACACCTTTCTAAAACCTTCACTGTGGTGTTGAAAGACTGCTCCAAGTCATTCTGGTTATAGGGGAGTGTAAGAGATGTTGTCTACCTTTTCTAAAACCTTCACTAGGGTGTTGACAGACTGCTCCAAGTCATTCTGGTTATAAGGGAGTGTAAGAGATGTTGTCTACCTTTTCTAAAACCTTCACTAGGGTGTTGACAGACTGCTCCAAGTCATTCTGGTTATAGGGGAGTGTAAGAGATGTTGTCTACCTTTCTAAAACTTCACTAGGGTGTTGACAGACTGCTCCAAGTCATTCTGGTTATAGGGGAGTGTAAGATATGTTGTCTACCTTTCTAAAACCTTCACTAGGGTGTTGACAGACTGCTCCAAGTCATTCTGGTTATAGGGAAGTGTAAGAGATGTTGTCTACCTTTCTAAAACCTTCACTAGGGTGTTGACAGACTGCTCCAAGTCATTCTGGTTATAGGGGAGTGTAAGATATGTTGTCTACCTTTTCTAAAACCTTCACTGTGGTGTTGACAGACTGCTCCAAGTCATTCTGGTTATAGGGGAGTGTAAGATATGTTGTCTACCTTTCTAAAACCTTCATTGTGGTGTTGACAGACTGCTCCAAGTCATTCTGGTTATAGGGGAGTGTAAGATATGTTGTCTACCTTTTCTAAAACCTTCACTGTGGTGTTGACAGACTGCTCCAAGTCATTCTGGTTATAGGGGAGTGTAAGAGATGTTGTCTACCTTTCTAAAACCTTCACTGTGGGGTTGACAGACTGCTCCAAGTCATTCTGGTTATAGGGGAGTGTAAGATATGTTGTCTACCTTTTCTAAAACCTTCACTGTGGTGTTGACAGACTGCTCCAAGTCATTCTGGTTATAGGGGAGTGTAAGAGATGTTGTCTACCTTTCTAAAACCTTCACTGTGGTGTTGACAGACTGCTCCAAGTCATTCTGGTTATAGGGGAGAGTAAGATATGTTGTCTACCTTTTCTAAAACCTTCACTGTGGTGTTGACAGACTGCTCCAAGTCATCCTGGTTATAGGGGAGTGTAAGAGATGTTGTGTACCTTTCTAAAACCTTCACTGTGGTGTTGACAGACTGCTCCAAGTCATTCTGGTTATAGGGGAGTGTAAGAGATGTTGTCTACACTTTTCTAAAACCTTCACTAGGGTGTTGACAGACTGCTCCAAGTCATTCTGGTTATAGGGGAGTGTAAGAGATGTTGTCTACACTTTTCTAAAACCTTCACTAGGGTGTTGACAGACTGCTCCAAGTCATTCTGGTTATAGGGGAGTGTAAGAGATGTTGTCTACCTCCTTTCTAAAAGCTTCCCTAGGGTGTTGACAGACTGCTCCAAGTCATTCTGGTTATAGGGGAGTGTAAGATATGTTGTCTACCTTTTCTAAAACCTTCACTAGGGTGTTGACAGACTGCTCCAAGTCATTCTGGTTATAGGGGAGTGTAAGAGATGTTGTCTACCTTTCTAAAACCTTCACTGTGGTGTTGACAGACTGCTCCAAGTCATCCTGGTTATAGGGGAGTGTAAGAGATGTTGTCTACCTTTCTAAAACCTTCACTAGGGTGTTGACAGACTGCTCCAATTCATTCTGGTTATAGGGGAGTGTAAGAGATGTTGTCTACCTTTTCTAAAACCTTCACTGTGGTGTTGACAGACTGCTCCAAGTCATTCTGGTTATAGGGGAGTGTAAGAGATGTTGTCTACCTCCTTTCTAAAACCTTCACTGTGGTGTTGACAGACTGCTCCAAGTAAGTCATTCTGGTTATAGGGGAGTGTAAGAGATGTTGTCTACCTTTTCTAAAACCTTCACTGTGGTGTTGACAGACTGCTCCAAGTCATTCTGGTTATAGGGGAGTGTAAGAGATGTTGTCTACCTTTTCTAAAACCTTCACTAGGGTGTTGACAGACTGCTCCAAGTCATTCTGGTTATAGGGGAGTGTAAGAGATGTTGTCTACCTTTCTAAAACCTTCACTGTGGTATTGACAGACTGCTCCAAGTCATTCTGGTTATAGGGGAGTGTAAGAGATGTTGTCTACCTTTTCTAAAACTTCACTAGGGTGTTGACAGACTGCTCCAAGTCATTCTGATTATAGGGGAGTGTAAGAGATGTTGTCTACACTTTTCTAAAACCTTCACTAGGGTGTTGACAGACTGCTCCAAGTCATTCTGGTTATAGGGGAGTGTAAGAGATGTTGTCTACCTCCTTTCTAAAACCTTCACTAGGGTGTTGACAGACTGCTCCAAGTCATTCTGGTTATAGGGGAGTGGAAGAGATGTTGTCTACCTTTCTAAAACCTTCACTAGGGTGTTGACAGACTGCTCCAAGTCATTCTGGTTATGTAATGGTGATCTTATGATGAAACATGGCTTTATGGCAGTACAAGAAAACTACTCTGGTTAGAACGGGAATAGAGATTATATCATTCACATGTCATTCTACGATAACAGGTTACATAATTCAGCTGTGATAAAGTTGACATCTCTCCTCTCCCCTCCCTTCTAGGATGATGTATTGATGGGAACCCTGTCAGTAAGAGAGAACCTGTTGTTTAGTGTGAACCTGAGACTGGACCCTAGACATCATTCTACAGCCGACAAAATGCACAGAGTGGACAGCATCATCCAAGACCTGGGACTACAGGACTGTACCCACACCAAGGTCAGCTGGACACACACCCGCATCATTCTGCACTGTTGGATATCTGGTTAGCCTATCGAGCTAAAGGCTTTAGGAGCTAAGATGATTCTTCATGTTTTGGAGAAAGTTACTAGAACCAAATACACACACTCTCTGTGTCTCTCTCTCTCTCTCTCTCTCTCTCTCTCTCTCTCTCTCTCTCTGTATCTCTCCATCTCTCTCACTCCTCTCTCTCTCTCTCTCTGTCTCTCTCTCTCTCTCTGTAGATAGGAACAGAGTTCCTGCGTGGTGTGTCTGGGGGAGAGAGAAAGAGGTGCAGCATCGGTATGGAGCTCATTACTTCTCCTTCTCTTCTGTTCCTGGATGAACCCACCACCGGTCTGGACTCTAACACTGCTAACCATATCATCAACCTACTGCACAGGTACACACACACACACACACACACACACACACACACACACACACACACACACACACACACACACACACACACACACACACACACACACACACACACACACACACACCACAAACACACCCACGCATGTGTGTGGCCCTCTCTGTGTGTCTGTGTGTGACCCTCTGTGTGTGTGTGTCTGTGTGTGTGTGTGTGACCCTCTGTGTGTGTGTGTGTGTGTGTGTGTGACCCTCTGTGTGTGTGTGTGTGTGTGTGTGTGTGACCCTCTGTGTGTGTGTGTGTGTGTGTGTGTGTGTGTGTGTGTGTGTGTGTGTGTGTGTGTGTGTCCCAGGCTCTCTAGAAGAGGTCGGACTATCATCTTCTCCATCCATCAGCCTCGTTACTCAATCTTCAGCCGCTTTGACCACCTGACCCTGATGCACCGTGGAGAGGTGGTGTACGCTGGAGCTGCCGGCAAGGCCCTGGGCTACTTTACTGACCTGGGTAAGACATGGAGGGAGAGAGGGAGGGGAGGGGAGGGAGGGAGGGAGGGGGGAGGGAGGGAGGGGGGAGGGAGGAGGGGGGGGGGGGGGGAGGGAGGGAGGGAGGGGAGGGGAGGGAGGGAGGGAGGGAGGGGGGAAGGGGGGAGGGAGGGAGAGAGGGAGGGGAGGGGGGGGAGTGGGGAGGGGGGAGGGAGGAGGGAGGGGGGGAGTGAGGGGGGGGAGGAGGCAGCGAGAGGGAGGGAGGGAGGGAGGGAGGGAGGAGGGGTGGGGGGGAGGAAGGGGGGGAGGGAGGGAGAGAGGGAGGGGAGGGGGGGAGGGGGGAGGGAGGAGGGAGGGGGGGAGGGGGGGAGGAAGGAGGCAGCGAGAGGGAGGGAGACAGAAATTGTAAAGTGTTGTATCTCAGACTGTGTGTTGTTGTGCTCCAGGGCATCACTGTTGTTGTTGTTGTTGTTGTGTTGCAGTGTATCACTGTTGTTGTTGTTGTTGTTTTTGTTTTGCAGGGTATCACTGTTGTTGTTGTTGTTGTTGTTGTTGTTGTTGTTGTGTTGCAGGGTATCACTGTTGTTGTTGTTGTGTTGCAGGGTATCACTGTTGTTTTTGTTGCAGTGTATCACTGTTGTTGTTGTTGTTGTGTTGCAGGGTATCACTGTGAGCCGTTCAACAACCCACCTGACTTCTTCCTAGACATCACTAACGGAGAGGTTCAGTCTACACTGGACATCACTTCATTTAACTACAGTAGGACTTGTTACTTAAATGAAAGCCCTTGGCTACAATAAGGAACATAGACCATTGATTGTCCTGTTACCCTGACCTTCCTCTTCCCTCTCAAGATAAGACCCTGACCCTCCTCTTCCCTCTCAAGATAAGACCCTGACCCTGCTCTTCCCTCTCAAGATAAGACCCTGACCCTCCTCTTCCCTCTCAAGATAAGACCCTGACCCTCCTCTTCCCTCTCAAGATAAGACCCTGACCCTCCTCTTCCCTCTCAAGATAAGACCCTGACCCTCCTCTTCCCTCTCAAGATAAGACCCTGACCCTCCTCTTCCCTCTCAAGATAAGACCCTGACCCTCCTCTTCCCTCTCAAGATAAGACCCTGACCCTCCTCTTCCCTCTCAAGATAAGACCCTGACCCTCCTCTTCCCTCTCAAGATAAGACCCTGACCCTCATCTTCCCTCTCAAGATAAGACCCTGACCCTCCTCTTCCCTCTCAAGATAAGACCCTGACCCTCCTCTTCCCTCTCAAGATAAGACCCTGACCCTCCTCTTCCCTCTCAAGATAAGACCCTGACCCTCCACTTCCCTCTCAAGATAAGACCCTGACCCTCATCTTCCCTCTCAAGATAAGACCCTGACCCTCCTCTTCCCTCTCAAGATAAGACCCTGACCCTCCTCTTCCCTCTCAAGATAAGACCCTGACCCTCCTCTTCCCTCTCAAGATAAGACCCTGACCCTCCTCTTCCCTCTCAAGATAAGACCCTGACCCTCCTCTTCCCTCTCAAGATAAGACCCTGACCCTCCTCTTCCCTCTCAAGATAAGACCCTGACCCTCCTCTTCCCTCTCAAGATAAGACCCTGACCCTCCTCTTCCCTCTCAAGATAAGACCCTGACCCTCCTCTTCCCTCTCAAGATAAGACCCTGACCCTCCTCTTCCCTCTCAAGATAAGACCCTGACCCTCCTCTTCCCTCTCAAGATAAGACCCTGACCCTCCTCTTCCCTCTCAAGATAAGACCCTGACCCTCCTCTTCCCTCTCAAGATAAGACCCTGACCCTCCTCTTCCCTCTCAAGATAAGACCCTGACCCTCCTCTTCCCTCTCAAGATAAGACCCTGACCCTGCTCTTCCCTCTCAAGATAAGACCCTGACCCTCCTCTTCCCTCTCAAGATAAGACCCTGACCCTCCTCTTCCCTCTCAAGATAAGACCCTGACCCTCCTCTTCCCTCTCAAGATAAGACCCTGACCCTCCTCTTCCCTCTCAAGATAAGACCCTGACCCTCCTCTTCCCTCTCAAGATAAGACCCTGACCCTCCTCTTCCCTCTCAAGATAAGACCCTGACCCTGCTCTTCCCTCTCAAGATAAGACCCTGACCCTCCTCTTCCCTCTCAAGATAAGACCCTGACCCTCCTCTTCCCTCTCAAGATAAGACCCTGACCCTCCTCTTCCCTCTCAAGATAAGACCCTGACCCTCCTCTTCCCTCTCAAGATAAGACCCTGACCCTCCTCTTCCCTCTCAAGATAAGACCCTGACCCTCCTCTTCCCTCTCAAGATAAGACCCTGACCCTCCTCTTCCCTCTCAAGATAAGACCCTGACCCTCCTCTTCCCTCTCAAGATAAGACCCTGACCCTCCTCTTCCCTCTCAAGATAAGACCCTGACCCTCCTCTTCCCTCTCAAGATAAGGCCCTGACTCTCCACTTCCCTACAGACCCTAACCCCTACAGACCCTAACCCCTACAGACCCTAACCCCTACAGACCCTAACCCCTACAGACCCTAACCCCTACAGACCCTAACCTTAACCCCTACAGACCCTAACCCCTACAGACCCTAACCCCTACAGACCCTAACCCCTACAGACCCTAACCCCTACAGACCCTAACCTTAACCCCTACAGACCCTAACCCCTACAGACCCTAACCCCTACAGACCCTAACCCCTACAGACCCTAACCCCTACAGACCCTAACCCCTACAGACCCTAACCCCTACAGACCCTAACCCATACAGACCCTAACCCCTACAGACCTTAACCCCTACAGACCCTAACCTCTCCTCTCTTCTCTAGATGGTGAGGAGAACAGTGACAACAGAAACCTTCTGGCAGTGAGCTACAGACAGTCTTCTCAGTACCAGAAGGTGGTGGAGGAGCTGGACCATGTGACGCAGGGTCTGGAGGGAGGGGTTGGAGGTCAGGGACAGAAGGCTGACTACGTCACCTCCTTCTGGTACCAGGTCAGCTAATCACTGAGCTCTGTCTGAACCCTCACAGCGAGAGTTCTACAAAAATATAGAGTGGAGGATTCTAGAGTTGTAGAGTTGAGAGTTGTAGAACTGTAGAGCTGAGAGTTGTAGAGCTGAGTGTTCTAGAACTGTAGAGCTGAGAGTTCTAAAACTGTAGAGCTGAGCTTTCTAGAACTGTAGAGCTGAGCGTTCTAGAACTGTAGAGCTGAGCATTCTAGAACTGTAGAGCTGAGCGTTCTAGAACTGTAGAGCTGAGTGTTCTAAAACTGTAGAGCTGAGTGTTCTAAAACTGTAGAGCTGAGTGTTCTAGAACTGTAGAGCTGAGCGTTCTAAAACTGTAGAGCTGAGCGTTCTAGAACTGTAGAGCTGAGCGTTCTAGAACTGTAGAGCTGAGCGTTCTAGAACTGTAGAGCTGAGCGTTCTAAAACTGTAGAGCTGAGTGTTCTAGAACTGTAGAGCTGAGCGTTCTAGAACTGTAGAGCTGAGCGTTCTGAAACTGTAGAGCTGAGTGTTCTAGAACTGTAGAGCTGAGCGTTCTAGAACTGTAGAGCTGAGTGTTCTAGAACTGTAGAGCTGAGCGTTCTAGAACTGTAGAGCAGAGCGTTCTAGAACTGTAGAGCTGAGCGTTCTAGAACTGTAGAGCTGAGTGTTCTAGAACTGTAGAGCTGAGCGTTCTAGAACTGTAGAGCTGAGCGTTCTAGAACTGTAGAGCTGAGTGTTCTAGAACTGTAGAGCTGAGCGTTACTATGGAGTGTTTGTGTGTTTGTTTGTGTGCTCTGAGTTTATGAGTAAGTTGTAAACTCATGATGAACTTTGGGCAACTTTGCGCTGTATGAAAAGTGTGTGTGTTCTCTAGATGTGTGTTGGTGTGACTGTATTATTATATCATGTGTTGTAGAGGAGGATAGTGAGACTGTATTATTATATAATGTGTTGTAGAGGAGGATAGTGTGTATTATTATATAATGTGTTGTAGAGGAGGATAGTGTGTATTATTATATAATGTGTTGTAGAGGAGGATAGTGTGACTGTATTATTATATAATGTGTTGTAGAGGAGGATAGTGTGACTGTATTATTATATAATGTGTTGTAGAGGAGGATAGTGTGTATTATTATATAATGTGTTGTAGAGGAGGATAGTGTGTATTATTATATAATGTGTTGTAGAGGAGGATAGTGTGTATTATTATATAATGTGTTGTAGAGGAGGATAGTGACTGTATTATTATATAACGTGTTGTAGAGGAGGATAGTGTGACTGTATTATTATATAATGTGTTGTAGAGGAGGATAGTGTGACTGTATTATTATATAATGTGTTGTAGAGGAGGATAGTGTGACTGTATTATTATATAATGAGTTGTAGAGGAGGATAGTGTGACTGTATTATTATATAATGTGTGTTTGGAGACAAAACGGATGGCACTGTGATAGACTACATCCAATTTGCTGAGTAGAGTGTTGGAGGCTATTTTGTAAATGACATCGCCGAAGTCAAGGATCGGTAGGATAGTCAGTTTTACGAGGGTTGTAGAGTGTTGTAGAGGAGGATAGTGTGACTGTATTATTATATAATGTGTTGTAGAGGAGGATAGTGTGTATTATTATATAATGTGTTGTAGAGGAGGATAGTGTGACTGTATTATTATATAATGTGGTGTAGAGGAGGATAGTGTGTATTATTATATAATGGGTTGTAGAGGAGGATAGTGTGTATTATTATATAATGTGTTGTAGAGGAGGATAGTGTGTATTATTATATCATGTGTTGTAGAGGAGGATAGTGTGACTGTATTATTATATAATGTGTTGTAGAGGAGGAAAGTGTGACTGTATTATTATATAATGTGTTGTAGAGGAGGATAGTGTGTATTATTATATACAGTAATGTGTTGTAGAGGAGGATAGTGTGACTGTATTATTATATCATGTGTTGTAGAGGAGGAGAGTGTGTATTATTATATAATGGGTTGTAAAGAAGGATAGTGTGTATTATTATATAATGTGTTGTAGAGGAGGATAGTGTGTATTATTATATAATGTGTTGTAGAGGAGGATAGTGTGTATTATTATATAATGTGTTGTAGAGGAGGATAGTGTGACTGTATTATTATATAATGTGTTGTAGAGGAGGATAGTGTGACTGTATTATTATATAATGTGTTGTAGAGGAGGATAGTGTGACTGTATTATTATATAATGTGTTGAAGAGGAGGATAGTGTGTATTATTATATAATGTGTTGTAGAGGAGGATAGTGTGTATTATTATATACAGTAATGTGTTGTAGAGGAGGATAGTGTGACTGTATTATTATATAATGTGTTGTAGAGGAGGATAGTGTGACTGTATTATTATATAATGTGTTGTAGAGGAGGATAGTGTGACTGTATTATTATATAATGTGTTGTAGAGGAGGATAGTATGACTGTATTATTATACAATGTGTTGAAGAGGAGGATAGTGTGTATTATTATATAATGTGTTGTAGAGGAGGATAGTGTGTATTATTATATCATGTGTTGTAGAGGAGGATAGTGTGACTGTATTATTATATAATGTGTTGTAGAGGAGGAAAGTGTGACTGTATTATTATAGAATGTGTTGAAGAGGAGGATAGTGTGTATTATTATATAATGTGTTGTAGAGGAGGATAGTGTGTATTATTATATACAGTAATGTGTTGTAGAGGAGGATAGTGTGACTGTATTATTATATAATGTGTTGTAGAGGAGGATAGTGTGACTGTATTATTATATAATGTGTTGTAGAGGAGGATAGTGTGACTGTATTATTATATAATGTGTTGAAGAGGAGGATAGTGTGTATTATTATATAATGTGTTGTAGAGGAGGATAGTGTGTATTATTATATACAGTAATGTGTTGTAGAGGAGGATAGTGTCACTGTATTATTATATAATGTGTTGTAGAGGAGGATAGTGTGACTGTATTATTATATAATGTGTTGTAGAGGAGGATAGTATGACTGTATTATTATACAATGTGTTGAAGAGGAGGATAGTGTGTATTATTATATAATGTGTTGTAGAGGAGGATAGTGTGTATTATTATATAATGTGTTGTAGAGGAGGATAGTGTGACTGTATTATTATATAATGTGTTGAAGAGGAGGATAGTATGTATTATTATATAATGTGTTGAAGAGGAGGATAGTATGTATTATTATATAATGTGTTGTAGAGGAGGATAGTGTGTATTATTATGTAATGTGTTGTAGAGGAGGATAGTGTGACTGTATTATTATATAATGTGTTGAAGAGGAGGATAGTATGTATTATTATATAATGTGTTGTAGAGGAGGATAGTGTGTATTATTATGTAATGTGTTGTAGAGGAGGATAGTGTGACTGTATTATTATATAATGTGTTGAAGAGGAGGATAGTATGTATTATTATATAATGTGTTGTAGAGGAGGATAGTGTGTATTATTATATAATGTATTGTAGAGGAGGATAGTGTGACTGTATTATTATATAATGTGTTGTAGAGGAGGATAGTGTGACTGTATTATTATATAATATGTTGTAGAGGAGGATAGTATGACTGTATTATTATACAATGTGTTGAAGAGGAGGATAGTGTGTATTATTATATAATGTGTTGTATAGGAGGATAGTGTGTATGATTATATAATGTGTTGTAGAGGAGGATAGTGTGACTGTATTATTATATAATGTGTTGAAGAGGAGGATAGTATGTATTATTATATAATGTGTTGTAGAGGAGGATAGTGTGACTGTATTATTATATAATGTGTTGTAGAGGAGGATAGTGTGACTGTATTATTATATAATGTGTTCTTGAGGAGGATAGTGTGTATTATTATATAATGTGTTGTAGAGGAGGATAGTGTGAGTGTATTATTATATAATGTGTTGTAGAGGAGGATAGTGTGACTGTATTATTATATAATGTGTTGTTGAGGAGGATAGTGTGTATTATTATATAATGTGTTGTTGAGGAGGATAGTGTGTATTATTATATAATGTGTTGTAGAGGAGGATAGTGTGTATTATTATATCATGTGTTGTTGAGGAGGATAGTGTGTATTATTATATAATGTGTTGTTGAGGAGGATAGTGTGTATTATTATATAATGTGTTGTAGAGGAGGATAGTGTGTATTATTATATCATGTGTTGTTGAGGATAGTATGTATTATTATATCATGTGTCTTAGAGGAGGATAGTGTGTATTATTATATAATGTGTTGTTGAGGAGGATAGTGTGACTGTATTATTATATAATGTGTTGTAGAGGAGGATAGTGTGACTGTATTATTATATAATGTGTTGTTGAGGAGGATAGTGTGTATTATTATGTAATGTGTTGTAGAGGAGGATAGTGTGACTGTATTATTATATAATTTGTTGTAGAGGAGGATAGTGTGACTGTATTATTATATAATGTGTTGTAGAGGAGGATAGTGTGACTGTATTATTATATAATGTGTTGTAGAGGAGGATAGTGTGACTGTATAATTATATAATGTGTTGTTGAGGAGGATAGTGTGTATTATTATATAATGTGTTGTAGAGGAGGATAGTGTGTATTATTATATCATGTGTTGTTGAGAAGGATAGTGTGTATTATTATATAATGTGTTGTTGAGGAGGATAGTATGTATTATTATATAATGTGTCTTAGAGGAGGATAGTGTGTATTATTATATAATGTGTTGTTGAGGAGGATAGTGTGACTGTATTATTATATAATGTGTTGTAGAGGAGGATAGTGTGACTGTATTATTATATAATGTGTTGTAGAGGAGGATAGTGTGACTGTATTATTATATAATGTGTTGTAGAGGAGGATAGTGTGTATTATTATATAATGTGTTGTAGAGGAGGATAGTGTGTATTATTATATCATGTGTTGTTGAGGAGGATAGTGTGACTCTATTATTATATAATGTGTTGTAGACGAGGATAGTGTGTATTATTATATAATGTGTTGTAGAGGAGGATAGTTTTATTATTATATAATGTGTTGTAGAGGAGGATAGTGTTATTGTATTATTATATAATGTGTTGTAGAGGAGGATAGTGTGACTGTATTATTATATAATATGTTGTTGAGGAGGATAGTGTGTATTATTATATAATGTGTTGTAGAGGAGGATATTGTGAGTGTATTATTATATAATGTGTTGTAGAGGAGGATAGTGTGACTGTATTATTATATTATGTGTTGTTGAGATGGATAGTGTGTATTATTATATCATGTGTTGTTGAGGAGGATAGTATGTATTATTATATAATGTGTCTTAGAGGAGGATAGTGTGTATTATTATATAATGTGTTGTTGAGGAGGATAGTGTGTATTATTATATAATGTGTTGTAGAGGAGGATAGTGTGACTGTATTATTATATAATGTGTTGTAGAGGAGGATAGTGTGACTGTATTATTATATAATGTGTTGTTGAGGAGGATAGTGTGTATTATTATATAATGTGTTGTAGAGGAGGATAGTGTGACTGTATTATTATATAATGTGTTGTTGAGGAGGATAGTGTGTATTATTATATAATGTGTTGTAGAGGAGGATAGTGTGACTGTATTATTATATAATGTGTTGTAGAGGAGGATAGTGTGTATTATTATATAATGTGTTGTAGAGGAGGATAGTGTGTATTATTATATAATGTGTTGAAGAGGAGGATAGTGTGACTGTATTATTATATAATGTGTTGTAGAGGAGGATAGTGTGACTGTATTATTATATACTATGTTGTAGAGGAGGATAGTGACTGTATTATTATATAATGTGTTGTAGAGGAGGATAGTGTGTATTTTATGTAATGTAGAGGAGGATAGTGTGTATTATTATATAATGTGTTGTAGAGGAGGATATTGTGTGACTGTGTGTATGTGTCCTCTAGATAAGGATAGTTTGTGGTCGTACGGTGATGAACTCTCTCCGGAATCCCCAGACGTCGTATGCTCAGCTAGCCCTCAACATCTTCTTCGCTCTGCTGGTCGGCCTCATCTACTACCAGATCCCCCTGACTCTACCTGAGGCCCTACAGAACAGGTACCTGTCCACAGCTAGTCTTAGCTACGTGGTCCTCTGTAGCTCAATTGGTAGAGCACGGCGCTTGTAACGCCAGGGTAGTGGGTTCGATCCCCGGGAACACCCATATGTAAAAATGTATGCGCACGTGACTGTAAGTGGCTTTGGATAAAAGCGTCTGCTAAATGGCATATTATTATTATATATTATTATTATTACATCTATTGTTATCCTACAGGTCAAAGGCATTATAGTCCTGTGTGTGTGTCCCATAAAGTGAGTCTCCTGGAATACACTCATATCAGCATCAGATGATCAGATCAGCAAATAACCTGCAACCTATAGGTGGGATAGATACTGATGGATCTCTATAACCTGTAACCTATAGGTGGGATAGATACTGATGGATCTCTATAACCTGTAACCTATAGGTGGGATACATACTGATGGATCTCTATAACCTGTAACCTATAGGTGGGATCCATACTGATGGATCTCTCTCTCTCTCTCTCTCTAGGATGGGAGCATTCTTTTTCCTTATCATCAACATGGTGTTTGGGAATCTTTCTGCTGTGGAACTCTTCATCAATGAGAGAGCTCTGTTCATGTGAGTCTGTGTGTGTGTGTTCTGACTCTCTCTGTGTGTGTGTGTTCTGACTCTCTCTCTCTGTGTGTGTGTTCTGACTCTCTCTGTGTGTGTGTGTGTTCTGACTCTCTCTCTGTGTATGTGTGTTCTGACTCTCTCTCTGTGTATGTGTGTTCTGACTCTCTCTCTCTGTGTGTGTGTTCTGACTCTCTCTCTCTGTGTATGTGTGTTCTGACTCTCTCTCTGTGTGTGTGTGTTCTGACTCTCTCTCTCTGTGTGTGTGTTCTGACTCTCTCTCTCTGTGTATGTGTGTTCTGACTCTCTCTGTGTGTGTGTGTGTGTTCTGACTCTCTCTGTGTGTGTGTGTTCTGACTCTCTCTGTGTGTGTGTGTTCTGACTCTCTCTGTGTGTGTGTGTTCTGACTCTCTCTGTGTGTGTGGGTTCTGACTCTCTCTGTGTATGTGTGTTCTGACTCTCTCTCTCTCTGTGTGTGTGTTCCAGTGGCGATTTTAGCATGTCAATCTTGGTGGGGCCCAACAAAAGACACTAAACAATACATTGATTGCACCATAACGGTGACAAACGGTGCCCACAAACTGTCAGGACCTCCATAAAGCTGTCCCAACAGCAGAGTCCCAACACCTTACCACTGCTACACCTGGCTATCAGCGGAGCCTTGTCTGGCAGCGAAACAGTTCATTCAGCCTCATTTACTGCCTTAAAAAAAAAAACATAGCTGATATGGATGACTTGCTTAAACAAATGTGGTTTCTACTGACAATTGAGATGTCCAAACTACCGTAGGATAAATAAAGGGGGCATATAAGCAGACAATGAAATCTTCGATGATGACATTTCTCTAAAACAGGCTATAGACTACACGTGCACCACCAAGTCAGAACAGTAGGCTAAGTTAAGAGGGGGAAAGGGACCAAATTATAAGGTGAGGCACATGGGCTACTGACAGCTTACTACACAACATACACTTAGTATTACTTTCTTAGCTACAGTATACATATCTCCCTGGCGGTCCTTCGAGGGCAAACTTTGTCATCAAAGTCTGGCATTCTCTGGATTTATGGTGCTTTCAAGACAACTGGGAACTCTGAAAAAAAAACAATGTCGAATCATGATGATGTCAGTGATCTCTAGAAAGAGGCCCGAGTTCCCGATTTACAATTCTGAGTTGGATGACCGTACAAACGTATTTTCCCAGTCGGTCGGAGCTCATTTTTTCCCGAGTTCCCAGTTGTCTTGAACTCAAAGAAGTCAGTTTTCCCAGTTTCGAGTTTCCAGTTGTTTTGAGCGCGGCACAAATCATGCTTCATTGACAGCATGGCCAATGTTGAATGTTTATCATTTTAAACTTGGCAAAGAGACCCTTAATCCCAGATTTGGGACCACACAGCCACTCCACTGAATAGCAGGCTAGTGATTGCTTTGCAATGCTTGCAGTTAGCCACTGATTTCTTCCAAACCACTCATTGTTGAATTTGCGATTTCCATCTTGTTGTTTGATGTTTATGTCCAATGGCCGATGAGC
>NW_028156269.1:100000-130000 GCF_964263955.1 Coregonus lavaretus
GGAGGGGGAGGGAGGAGAGAGGAGGGGGGGAGGGTGAGGGAGGAGAGAGGAGGTGGAGGAAGGGAGGGCGGAGAGAGGAGGGGGAGGGAGGGGGTGGGGAGAGGTAGGAGAGAGGAGGGGGAGGGGGAGGAAGGGAGGGAGGAGAGAGGAGGGGGAGGGAGGGAGGGAGGGAGGGAGGAGAGAGGAGGGGAGAGAGGGGGGGAGGGGGAGGGAGGGGGAGGAAGGGAGGGAGGGAGGAGAGAGGAGGGGGAGGGAGGGGGAGGGGGAGGGAGGAGAGAGGAGGGGGAGGAAGGGAGGGAGGAGAGAGGAGGGGGAGGGAGGGGAGGTTGGAGAGAGGAGGGGGAGGGAGGGGGTGGGGAGAGGTAGGAGAGAGGAGGGGGAGGGGGAGGAAGGGAGGGAGGAGAGAGGAGGGGGAGGGAGGAGAGAGGAGGGGGAGGAAGGGAGGGAGGAGAGAGGAGGGGGAGGAAGGGAGGGAGGAGAGAGGAGGGGGAGGGAGGGGAGGTTGGAGAGAGGAGGGGGAGGGACAGAGAGGGAGGGAGGACCGGACGTAACAGCGTCTACATTTAATGCTCCTATTAGAGAGTTAGACAGATTGAACCAACAGTATGGAAAATGTAATTTCCAGATTGACCCTGTGATGGTAATAATGGGTTTATTCTCTCTCCTCCCATCAGGCTGTGACCATTAATGAGTTTAAAGGACAGATCTTCTACAGCAACACCACCATGTAAGTTCACCGCTCCTTCTCCTAGTCTCTCCTTCTATGCTCCTCGCCCATCCATTTAAATGCTGACAGCGCCACCGTGTGGCAGAACTCTAGAATTCAATATCTCTCTACTCTCCATCTCTCTGTACTCCCCCCCCCCCCCTAGTCTTCCAGGGGAGGTGTACCTGGAGACCCAGGGTATAGACTACAGTACCTGGGGTTTCTGACCTTTAACCCTAACCCTCTCTCTCCTCTAGTCTTCCAGGGGAGGTGTACCTGGAGACCCAGGGTATAGACTACAGTACCTGGGGTTTCTGACCTTTAACCCTAACCCTCTCTCTCCTCTAGTCTTCCAGGGGAGGTGTACCTGGAGACCCAGGGTATAGACTACAGTACCTGGGGTTTCTGACCTTTAACCCTAACCCTCTCTCTCCTCTAGTCTTCCAGGGGAGGTGTACCTGGAGACCCAGGGTATAGACTACAGTACCTGGGGTTTCTGACCTTTAACCCTAACCCTCTCTCTCCTCTAGTCTTCCAGGGGAGGTGTACCTGGAGACCCAGGGTATAGACTACAGTACCTGGGGTTTCTGGCAGAACCAGGTAGCTCTGGCTGGGATCATAACGGTGTGTATGGTCTTGGCCTACATACAGCTCCGACGGATCAACCGCTGGAAGTAACACACACACACACACCGCAGTAGAATCAGATAGAACCTTCCGGAACAACGTGGACTATGAAGAGACACACACACACACGTACATTTTAACATTGTTGTATGGTGGTATTGTACATTTTGTGTTGAAGAAATGTAGCGGTGTAATAATGTTATATGATGTACGGTTTTATCAAAAATGTTCTGTCTAATTTTTGTGTGTGATGTGCCTTAATACAGTCCAAGCCCTGAGCTATATGGAATTGTTTTAAGAAAGTCCTACCAAGTATCATTTTGCTATTTGATTTTGAATTTTAAGACTCCTTGAGGTATGAAAAAAAATATATTAAAAAGGTATTTGATGAAAATGTTTATTTGGCCTTACTGCTATTAGCCCATACAAACACATTGAATAACAGATTCACTACATGGAACAACAGATAGTCCTTACTGCTATTGGCCCATACAAACACATTGAATAACAGATTCACTACATGGAACAACAGATAGTCCTTACTGCTATTAGCCCATACAAACACATTGAATAACAGATTCACTACACGGAACAACAGATAGTCCTTACTGCTATTAGCCCATACAAACACATTGAATAACAGATTCACTACACGGAACAACAGATAGTCCCCCCCCCAAACAAATCTAAAGGAAGTTGGTTCTGAAGTGTCTGTCCTATATCTGAGAGAAGAAGAAAGATCAGGAAACATTCATTAATTTATTTTACATGTATTTAACCCCATATCAGTGTGTAGCCCAAACTGTACAGACACCACAGACAGAAGATTGAAGATCGGCGGTACCGACTTCAGACGAGTCCCAAGACCCTTGTGGGGGTCGTAGAGCCTCATCTTTCCATAATAGTTTGAAGATCGGCGGTACCGACTTCAGACGAGTCCCAAGACCCTTGTGGGGGTCGTAGAGCCTCATCTTTCCATAATAGTTTGAAGATCGGCGGTACCGACTTCAGACGAGTCCCAAGACACTTGTGGGGGTCGTAGAGCCTCATCTTTCCATAATAGTTTGAAGATCGGCAGTACCGACTTCAGACGAGTCCCAAGACCCTTGTGGGGGTCGTAGAGCCTCATCTTTCCATAATAGTTTGAAGATCGGCGGTACCGACTTCAGACGAGTCCCAAGACACTTGTGGGGGTCGTAGAGCCTCATCTTTCCATAATAGTTTGAAGATCGGCGGTACCGACTTCAGACGAGTCCCAAGACACTTGTGGGGGTCGTAGAGCCTCATCTTTCCATAATAGTTTGAAGATCGGCGGTACCGACTTCAGACAAGTCCCAAGACCCTTGTGGGGGTCGTAGAGCCTGACCTTTCCATAATAGTTTGAGGCCAAACCGATCGGACGCTACAGACGACTTTGTGAGAAGACCGATTTTCGGGACGTCTTCTGGTCTGACAAACACCGTTCTAGCGCTGTCACCTTTCACCGCAGATGCGGAAGTGTTACGTAGGCGGATGCAGTGGATTGAGACGCATCCAATGCAAAACAAAACAGATATCTCAAGTTTAAACTGACAGATTCTTATTATGCTAATTCAATTTCATTGACTCTAGGGGGTTAATGTGTCTGGACCCCAGGAAGAGTAGCCGCTGCCTTGGCAGGAACTAATGGGGATCCATAATAAACCCCAGGAAGAGTAGCTACTACCTTGGCAGGAACTAATGGGGATCCATAAAAAACCCCAGAAGGAGTAGCCGCTGCCTTGGCAGGGAATAATGGGGATCCATAATAAACCCCAGGAAAAGTAGCCGCTGCCTTGGCAGGAACTAATGGGGATCCATAATAAACCCCAGGAAGAGTAGTTGCTGCCTTGGCAGGAACTAATGGGGATCCATAATAAACCCCAGGAAGAGTAGCCACTGCCTTGGCAGGAACTAATGGGGATCCATAATAAACCCCAGGAAGAGTAGCCACTGCCTTGGCAGGAACTAATGGGGATCCATAATAAACCCCAGGAAGAGTAGCCGCTGCCTTGGCAGGAACTAATGGGGATCGATAATAAACCCCAGGAAGAGTAGCCGCTGCCATGGCAGGAACTAATGGGGATCCATAATAAACCCCAGGAAGAGTAGCCGCTGCCTTGGCAGGAACTAATGGGGATCCATAATAAACCCCAGGAAGAGTAGCTACTACCTTGGCAGGAACTAATGGGGATCCATAAAAAACCCCAGAAGGAGTAGCCGCTGCCTTGGCAGGGAATAATGGGGATCCATAATAAACCCCAGGAAGAGTAGCCGCTGCCTTGGCAGGAACTAATGGGGATCCATAATAAACCCCAGGAAGAGTAGTTGCTGCCTTGGCAGGAACTAATGGGGATCCATAATAAACCCCAGGAAGAGTAGCCACTGCCTTGGCAGGAACTAATGGGGATCCATAATAAACCCCAGGAAGAGTAGCCACTGCCTTGGCAGGAACTAATGGGGATCCATAATAAACCCCAGGAAGAGTAGCCGCTGCCTTGGCAGGAACTAATGGGGCTCCATAATAAACCCCAGGAAGAGTAGCCGCTGCCATGGCAGGAACTAATGGGGATCCATAATAAACCCCAGGAAGAGTAGCTGCTGCCTTGGCAGGAACTAATGGGGATCCATAATAAACCCCAGGAAGAGTAGCTGCTGCCTTGGCAGGAACTAATGGGGATCCATAATAAACCCCAGGAAGAGTAGCTGCTGCCTTGGCAGGAACTAATGGGGATCCATAATAAACCCCAGGAAGAGTAGCCGCTGCCTTGGCAGGAACTAATGGGGATCCATAATAAACCCCAGGAAGAGTAGCCGCTGCCTTGGCAGGAACTAATGGGGATCCATAATAAACCCCAGGAAGAGTAGCCGCTGGCTTGGCAGGAATTAATGGGGATCCATAATAAACCCCAGGAAGAGTAGCCGCTGCCTTGGCAGGAACTAATGGGGATCCATAATAAACCCCAGGAAGAGTAGCTGCTGCCTTGGCAGGAACTAATAGGGATCCATAATAAACCCCAGGAAGAGTAGCTGCTGCCTTGGCAGGAACTAATGGGGATCCTTAATAAACCCCAGGAAGAGTAGCTGCTGCCTTGGCAGGAACTAATGGGGATCCATAATAAACCCCAGGAAGAGTAGCCGCTGCCTTGGCAGGAACTAACGGGGATCCCTAATAAACCCCAGGAAGAGTAGCCTCTGCCTTGGCAGGAACTAATGGGGATCCATAATAAACCCCAGGAAGAGTAGCTTCCCCACTAGAGAGAATTGTCCTTGCTTTACTGTCCTTGTGGGGACTTCTGGGAATTTTAGGTCGTCACGAGGACAGAAGAACAAGACCACACACACACACACACACACACACACACACACACACACACACACACACACACACACACACACACACACACACACACACACACACACACACACACACACACACACACACACACACACACATGCTCCTGGTGAGAGGTTCAGTTGACCGGTAATAGGATGAGTCGTCACTAAGCTGATTAACGAGAGGATACACCCTCCACTGAACCCGGCTCCAAACTGCCTTGATACCGCTTACCGGGAGACTGGACCCGCCAAACTGTTGACTCTCCAAACTGCCTTGATACCGCTTACCGGGAGACTGGACCCGCCAACTGTTGACTCTCCAAACTGCCTTGATACCTCTTACCGGGAGACTGGACCTGTCAACTGTTGACTCTCCAAACTGCCTTGATACCTCTTACCGGGAGACTGGACCTGTCAACTGTTGACTCTCCAAACTGCCTTGATACCTCTTACCGGGAGACTGGACCTGTCAACTGTTTACTCTCCAAACTGCCTTGATACCTCTTACCGGGAGACTGGACCCGTCAACTGTTGACTCTCCAAACTGCCTTGATACCTCTTACCGGGAGACTGGACCCGTCAACTGTTGACTCTCCAAACTGCCTTGATACCCCTTACCGGGAGACTGGACCTGTCAACTGTTGACTCTCCAAACTGCCTTGATACACCTTACCGGGAGACTGCACCTGTCAACTGTTGACTCTCCAAACTGCCTTGATACCTCTTACCGGGAGAAAGTGAGAGATCACAGCACCCTCTAGGTGACAGGACTGATAACAGTAAGACTCTGTCCTTATTGTTTTGGAGTTTAATTCTTTAAAAAGTCATCAAATACATTTAGCATAACATTAATAAACATTAGTTCGGAAGAGAACGATCTTAGCCAAATAGATTTTAAAGATATGAGTTTGTGATTTGTTAAATCTAAAGCGCAATTTTTCAAAAATGAAAAACCTGAAGATGTGAAAAAGAACAGGAAGCCCCAGACACAGGTAGACAGGTAGACCATCTAACCAGCCCCAGACAGACACAGGTAGACAGGTAGACCATCTAAACAGCCCCAGACACAGGTAGACAGGTAGACCATCTAAACAGCCCCAGACACAGGTAGACAGGTAGACCATCTAAACAGCCCCAGACAGACACAGGTAGACAGGTAGACCATCTAAACAGCCCCAGACACAGGTAGACAGGTAGACCATCTAAACAGCCCCAGACACAGGTAGACAGGTAGACCATCTAAACAGCCCCAGACACAGGTAGACCATCTAAACAGCCCCAGACACAGGTAGACAGGTAGACCATCTAAACAGCCCCAGACACAGGTAGACAGGTAGACCATCTAAACAGCCCCAGACACAGGTAGACAGGTAGACCATCTAAACAGCCCCAGACACAGGTAGACAGGTAGACCATCTAAACAGCCCCAGACAGACACAGGTAGACAGGTAGACCATCTAAACAGCCCCAGACAGACACAGGTAGACAGGTAGACCATCTAAACAGCCCCAGACACAGGTAGACAGGTAGACCATCTAAACAGCCCCAGACAGACACAGGTAGACAGGTAGACCATCTAACCAGCCCCAGACACAGGTAGACAGGTAGACCATCTAAACAGCCCCAGACAGACACAGGTAGACAGGGAGACCATCTAAACAGCCCCAGACAGACACAGGTAGACAGGGAGACCATCTAAACAGCCCCAGACACAGGTAGACCATCTAAACAGCCCCAGACACAGGTAGACCATCTAAACAGCCCCAGACACAGGTAGACCATCTAAACAGCCCCAGACACAGGTAGACAGGTAGACCATCTAAACAGCCCCAGACACAGGTAGACAGGTAGACCATCTAAACAGCCCCAGACACCCATACTGTAGGTATTCAACGATGTGGACTGCAGTGGTCCCCAAAACATTCAATCGACAGTTCACACACAATATCAAAGCTATCCTCTTCCTCAATAAACCCTGACCTATAACTCCTGACCTCTAACACCTGCCCTCTGACCTCTAACACCTGCCCTCTGACCTCTAACACCTGCCCTCTGACCTCTAACACCTGCCCTCTGACCTCTAACACCTGCCCTCTGACCTCTAACACCTGCCCTCTGACCTCTAACTCCTGACCTCTAACTCCTGCCCTCTGACCTCTAACTCCTGACCTCTGACCTCTAACTCCTGTCTTCTAACCCGTAGCGGTCTCCAGTCCTCTCAGCCACTCAGTACACTTCATGGCTGTCCTCTGGTCCATCCATCCGTCCTCCTCCTCCTCGTATTTATAACGATCATTAAGTAGCGATATCTTCACCAGGTGGCTAATGCCCCCATTAACATTACCTGCTCTAACACCGTTACTACCGCTTCTACTGCTGTCCAGTGAGCCGGTAGTACCGATGTTTACAGTATTCCCTCGGCGCGACGTTACCGGAGTCCGTCTGGGAACGGTAATGTTGCAGTTGGAGCTTCCAAGTCGGGGTTCCACCAGGGCGCTGCTTCCTGTTCTAGTGCCCATCCTGCTGGCTCGGAGCTTCTCACTGCTTCCTGTTCTAGTCCCCATCCTGTTGGCTCGGAGCTTCTCACTGCTTCCTGTTCTAGTGCCCATCCTGCTGGCTCGGAGCTTCTCACTGCTTCCTGTTCTAGTCCCCATCCTGCTGGCTCGGAGCTTCTCACTGCTTCCTGTTCTAGGCCCCATCCTGCTGGCTCTGAGATCCTCACTGCTTCCTGTTCTAGTCCCCATCCTGCTGGCTCGGAGCTTCTCACTGCTTCCTGTTTTAGGCCCCATCCTGCTGGCTCGGAGATCCTCACTGCTTCCTGTTCTAGAGCCCATCCTGCTGGCTCTGAGCTTCTCACTGCTTCCTGTTTTAGGTACCATCCTGCTGGCTCGGAGCTTCTCACTGCTTCCTGTTCTAGTCCCCATCCTGCTGGCTCTGAGATCCTCACTGCTTCCTGTTCTAGTCCCCATCCTGCTGGCTCGGAGCTTCTCACTGCTTCCTGTTTTAGGTACCATCCTGCTGGCTCGGAGATCCTCTTCTAACTCCACCCCCTGTGTCACCGACTCTCCGGAGCTTGAGGCAGGGAAGCTGCTTCTACCACCGGTGGAGCCATTACCGGACGGCAGTGACATTACCGGGAGTCTGTGGCCGGTTACCGGGAGTCTGTTTGACGGTAGCCAGGGGTTCCTGCCCTCCACCCATAACCCTGACGACACTGCACCTGAACCAAAAACCACAAATAAAACCAAAATAAATTATCAAACTTTACAGTAATATCCATGATTATCTATACACACATTTGAATTTCAATTAATCAAATCAACCAATCAAATGAAAGCAATGAGCCAATCACCTCTCCCCCTGATGGTGGGCAGTCTGCTGCGTGGTTGGCTCTTCCTGCCTAGCTGCCCGTTAACGGTCAGGTGTTCCCTCACCGAATTGCCGGTAACGTTAGTCTTCCCCTCCGGTAGTAACGGGGCCTTGGCCTTACCGGCTCTCACCGGGGTTACCTGGAGCGGCGGTGGTGACGTCGTCGTGGTGATACCTGTTCCGGTCCCTGTGACGGAGAGAGAGAAGACGGAGAAGCAGGATGGAGAGATGGAGGAGGAGGAGGAGGGGACAGGAGGGATGAAAGGCATCTTGACCAAGCAGAGCAGGAGGTAAGACAGGAACTCTGTTTTACGGCTGAACAGACGGAGGAAAGGAATGGACAGATGAACAGACGGAGGAGAGAGGAAGAGAGGAAAAAGAGGAGTGGACGGAGCGGGTGGATGACCGAGAGGTACGGGAGGACCACCGGGAGCATGCTCCGCCATGCAGGGTCACACAGCACCTAACAGCGGGAACCGTTATCAGGCACCACATGCAGTGGAAATCACACGCCAGACACGCCAGGACCGCTCTGCTTCTTATCCTCTTCTGTAGAGGGTGTGGCCTGACAAATCCCCTGAACACACACACACACATACACCTACACACACTGACCTACACACACACACACACACACACATACACCTACACACTGACCTACACACACAAACAGGGAAGGTGTGAATGACCTCTCGTGTCCATAGAATGACTGATCCATAGAATGACTGACCATTGTGCACTCCAGCAGCTTCAAATGGAGGTGAGAGAGAGAGAGGAGAGAGAGGAGGAGAGAGAGAGGTGGTGAGAGAGAGGAGGAGAGAGAGAGGAGGAGAGAGAGGAGGAGAGAGAGAAGAGGAGGAGAGAGAGGAGGAGAGAGAGAGGAGGAGGAGAGAGATTCCAGTAGCTTACAATGGAGGTGAGAGAGAGGAGGAGGAGAGAGAGGAGGAGCGAGAGGAGGAGAGAGAGAGGAGGAGAGATATTCCAGTAGCTTCAAATGGAGGTGAGAGAGTGGAGGGGGGAGAGAGAGGAGAGAGAGGAGGAGAGAGAGGAGGGGGGAGAGAGAGGAGAGAGAGGAGGAGAGAGACACTCACTCACACGTGTAATCCATGTTTGCCTGCCTCACGTGGTGGAGAGGTAAAGATTCAATTAAAGGATAAAGGGACTAAAATAGCTCTTTTCCCCCCAGTCAACAGTCAGGCCAACGTCTGCAATGGCACCCTATCCCCTATACAGCGCACATAGAACTCTGGCAGAAAGTAGTGCACTATATAGGGAATAGGGTGCCATTCTCTGGTCTAAAGTAGTGCACTATATAGGGAATAGGGTGCCATTCTCTGGTCTAAAGTAGTGCCCTATATAGGGAATAGGGTGCCATTCTCTGGTCTAAAGTAGTGCACTATATAGGGAATAGGGTGCCATTCTCTGGTCTAAAGTAGTGCCCTATATAGGGAATAGGGTGCCATTCTCTGGTCTAAAGTAGTGCACTATATAGGGAATAGGGTGCCATTCTCTGGTCTAAAGTAGTGCCCTATATAGGGAATAGGGTGCCATTCTCTGGTCTAAAGTAGTGCCCTATATAGGGAATAGGGTGCCATTCTCTGGTCTAAAGTAGTGCCCTATATAGGGAACAGGGTGCCATTCTCTGGTCAAAAGTAGTGCACTATATAGGGAATAGGGTGCCATTCTCTGGTCTAAAGTAGTGCCCTATATAGGGAATAGGGTGCCATTCTCTGGTCTAAAGTAGTGCACTATATAGGGAATAGGGCGCCATTCTCTGGTCTAAAGTAGTGCACTATATAGGGAATAGGGTGCCATTCTCTGGTCTAAAGTAGTGCACTATATAGGGAATAGGGTGCCATTCTCTGGTCTAAAGTAGTGCACTATATAGGGAATAGGGTGCCATTCTCTGGTCTAAAGTAGTGCACTATATAGAGAATAGGGTGCCATTCTCTGGTCTAAAGTAGTGCCCTAAATAGGGAATAGGGTGCCAATTGGGACGCACACTCATCTGTTGTTTATCACTACGGAGTATCACTCTCCAGATCATCTGTTGTTTATCATTATGGAGTATCACTCTCCAGATCATCTGTTGTTTATCACTACGGAGTATCACTCTCCAGATCATCTGTTGTTTATCACTACGGAGTATCACTCTCCAGATCATCTGTTGTTTATCATTATGGAGTATCACTCTCCAGATCATCTGTTGTTTATCACTATGGAGGATCACTCTCCAGATCATCTGTAGTTTATCACTACGGAGTATCACTCTCCAGATCATCTGTTGTTTATCACTACGGAGTATCACTCTCCAGATCATCTGTTGTTTAACGCTATGGAGTATCACTCTCCAGATCATCTGTTGTTTAACGCTTATCATTACGGAGTATCACTCTCCAGATCATCTGTTGTTTATCATTATGGAGTATCACTCTCCAGATCATCTGTTGTTTATCACTACGGAGTATCACTCTCCAGATCATCTGTTGTTTATCACTACGGAGTATCACTCTCCAGATCATCTGTTGTTTATCATTATGGAGTATCATTCTCCAGATCATCTGTTGTTTATCACTATGGAGTATCACTCTCCAGATCATCTGTTGTTTATCACTATGGAGTATCACTCTCCAGATCATCTGTTGTTTAACGCTTATCACTATGGAGGATCACTCTCCAGATCATCTGTTGTTTATCATTATGGAGTATCACTCTCCAGATCATCTGTAGTTTATCACTACGGAGTATCACTCTCCAGATCATCTGTTGTTTATCACTACGGAGTATCACTCTCCAGATCATCTGTTGTTTATCACTATGGAGTATCACTCTCCAGATAATCTGTTGTTTAACACTATGGAGTATCACTCTCCAGATCATCTGTTGTTTAACGCTTATCACTACGGAGTATCACTCTCCAGATCATCTGTTGTTTAACACTATGGAGTATCACTCTCCACATCATCTGTTGTTTATCACTATGGAGTATCACTCTCCAGATCATCTGTTGTTTATCACTACGGAGTATCACTCTCCACATCATCTGTTGTTTATCACTATGGAGTATCACTCTCCAGATCATCTGTTGTTTAACACTATGGAGTATCACTCTCCACATCATCTGTTGTTTATCACTATGGAGTATCACTCTCCACATCATCTGTTGTTTATCACTATGGAGTATCACTCTCCACATCATCTGTTGTTTATCACTATGGAGTATCACTCTCCAGATCATCTGATGTTTATCACTACGGAGTATCACTCTCCAGATCATCTGTTGTTTATCACTACGGAGGATCACTCTCCAGATCATCTACTATATATTATTCTATAACATTAATCTATCATGATGATTTAAAACACTACTCCTCAAGGGGCACTCCTAGCAGGGTCAATCCCCCAGGCAGTGTCAACAGAACAGGCAGGCCTATAGGGTGCTTCAGGGGTATTTCGTGCAGAGCAAACTGTACTTGGTGGTACAGGAACCAAAACATGTTGAAACCACTGATCTAGACTAGTGATGGCTAAGCAGTGAAACTGGCTTCCAGGTCAAATTCAAATCTGGACTTTGAAGCCAATTCCACTGCTTTTTCACTTCTAGGCCTAACAGCACTGCTAAGACAGGTGTAGTGTATTCACTAAGAACCAAACAGAACCAAACAGAACCAGAGGTAAACAGAACCAAAACAGAACCAGAGGAAAACAGAACCAAACAGAACCAGAGGCAAACAGAACCAAAGTCAAACAGAACCAAACAGAACCAAAAAGAACCAGAGGAAAACAGATCCAAACACAACCAGAGGCAAACAGAACCAAACAGAACCAGAGGAAAACAGAACCAAACCGAACCAGAGGAAAACAGAACCAAACAGAACCAGAGGAAAACAGAACCAAACAGAACCAAAGGCAAACAGAACCAAACAGAACCAGAGTCAAACAGAACCAAAAAGAACCAGAGGAAAACAGAACCAAACAGAACCAGAGGGAAACAGAATCAAACAGAACTTTATTTTTGTCCAAAAGAAACTCTTGTTTTTATTCCAAAACATTTTCCGTTTGTAGTAGACAGTTTCTGTTGCAAACCTTCTGCTACTGTGTGCGACTAATGACTCCACCCCAGGCTAAAGGTACCTATGAGTCAGTGTTATGAGAAGACATTTCAGAGGTGTGACATGACAGGACACTGCTCTATAGTGTAGACGTATATACACACAGTGGGGAGAACAAGTATTTGATACACTGCCGATTTTGCAGGTTTTCCTATTTACAAAGCATGTAGAGGTCTGTAATTTTGATCAAATCACATTGTACGATTTTTAAGTAATTAATTTGCATTTTATTGCATGACATAAGTATTTGATACATCAGAAAAAGCAGAACTTAATATTTGGTACAGAAACCTTTGTTTGCAATTACAGAGATCATACGTTTCCTGTAGGTCTTGACCAGGTTTGCACACACTGCAGCAGGGATTTTGGCCCACTCCTCCATACAGACCTTCTCCAGATCCTTCAGGTTTCGGGGCTGTCGCTGGGCAACACAGACTTTCAGCTCCCTCCAAAGATTTTCTATAGGGTTCAGGTCTGGAGACTGGCTAGGCCACTCCAGGACCTTGAGATGCTTCTTACGGAGCCACTCCTTAGTTGCCCTGGCTGTGTGTTTCGGGTCGTTGTCATGCTGGAAGACCCAGCCACGACACATCATCAATGCTCTTACTGAGGGAAGGAGGTTGTTGGCCAAGATCTCGTGATACATGGCCCCATCCATCCTCCCCTCAATTCGGTGCAGTCGTCCTGTCCCCTTTGCAGAAAAGCATCCCCAAAGAATGATGTTTCCACCTCCATGCTTCAAGGTTGGGATGGTGTTCTTGGGGTTGTACTCATCCTTCTTCTTCCTCCAAACACGGCGAGTGGAGTTTAGACCAAAAAGCTATATTTTTGTCTCATCAGACCACATGACCTTCTCCCATTCCTCCTCTGGATCATCCAGATGGTCATTGGCAAACTTCAGACGGGCCTGGACATGCGCTGGCTTGAGCAGGGGGACATTGCGTGCGCTGCAGGATTTTAATCCATGACGGCGTAGTGTGTTACTAATGGTTTTCTTTGAGACTGTGGTCCCAGCTCTCTTCAGGTCATTGACCAGGTCCTGCCATGTAGTTCTGGGCTGATCCCTCACCTTCCTTATGATCATTGATGCCCCATGAGGAGACATCTTGCATGGAGCCCCAGACCGAGGGTGATTGACCGTCATCTTGAACTTCTTCCATTTTCTAATAATTGCGCCAACAGTTGTTGCCTTCTCACCAAGCTGCTTGCCTATTGTCCTGTAGCCCATCCCAGCCTTGTGCAGGTCTACAATTTTATCCCTGATGTCCTTACACAGCTCTCTGTTCTTGGCCATTGTGGAGAGGTTGGAGTCTGTTTGATTGAGTGTGTGGACAGGTGTCTTTTATACAGGTAACGAGTTCAAACAGGTGCAGTTAATACAGGTAATGAGTGGAGAACAGGAGGGCTTCTTAAAGAAAAACTAACAGGTCTGTGAGAGCCGGAATTCTTACTGGTGGGTAGGTGATCAAATACTTATGTCATTCAATAAAATGCAAATGAATTACTTAAAAATCATACAATGGGATTTTCTGGATTTTTGTTTTAGATTCCGTCTCTCACAGTTGAAGTGTACCTATGATAAAAATTACAGACCTCTACATGCTTTGTAAGTAGGAAAACCTGCAAAATCGGCAGTGTATCAAATACTTGTTCTCCCCACTGTATATATACACACACACACACAGTGGGGAGAAAAAGTATTTAGTCAGCCACCAATTGTGCAAGTTCTCCCACTTAAAAAGATGAGAGAGGCCTGTAATTTTCATCATAGGTACACGTCAACTATGACAGACAAATTGAGAAAAACATTTCCAGAAAATCACATTGTAGGATTTTTAATGAATTTATTTGCAAATTATGGTGGAAAATAAGTATTTGGTCACCTACAAACAAGCAAGATTTCTGGCTCTCACAGACCTGTAACTTCTTCTTTAAGAGGCTCCTCTGTCCACCACTCGTTACCTGTATTAATGGCACCTGTTTGAACTTGTTATCAGTATAAAAAGACACCTGTCCACAACCTCAAACAGTCACACTCCAAACTCCACTATGGCCAAGACCAAAGAGCTGTCAAAGGACACCAGAAACAAAATTGTAGACCTGCACCAGGCTGGGAAGACTGAATCTGCAATAGGTAAGCAGCTTGGTTTGAAGAAATCAACTGTGGGAGCAATTATTAGGAAATGGAAGACATACAAGACCACTGATAATCTCCCTCGATCTGGGGCTCCACGCAAGATCTCACCCTGTGGGGTCAAAATGATCACAAGAACGGTGAGCAAAAATCCCAGAACCACACGGGGGGACCTAGTGAATGTTCTGCATAGAGCTGGGACCAAAGAAACAAAGCCTACCATCAGTAACACACTACGCCGCCAGGGACTCAAATCCTGCAGTGCCAGACGTGTCCCCCTGCTTAAGCCAGTACATGTCCAGGCCCATCTGAAGTTTGCTAGAGTGCATTTGGATGATCCAGAAGAGGATTGGGAGAATGTCATATGGTCAGATGAAACCAAAATATAACTTTTTGGTAAAAACTCAACTCGTCGTGTTTGGAGGACAAAGAATGCTGAGTTGCATCCAAAGAACACCATACCTACTGTGAAGCATGGGGGTGGAAACATCATGCTTTGGGGCTGTTTTTCTGCAAAGGGACCAGGACAACTGATCCGTGTAAAGGACAAAATGAATGGGGCCATGTATCGTGAGATTTTGAGTGAAAACCTCCTTCCATCAGCAAGGGCATTGAAGATGAAACGTGGCTGGGTCTTTCAGCATGACAATGATCCCAAACACACCGCCCGGGCAACGAAGGAGTGGCTTCGTAAGAAGCATTTCAAGGTCCTGGAGTGGCCTAGCCTAGTCTCCAGATCTCAACCCCATAGAAAATCTTTGGAGGGAGTTGAAAGTCCGTGTTGCCCAGCGACAGCCCCAAAACATCACTGCTCTAGAGGAGATCTGCATGGAGGAATGGGCCAAAATACCAGCAACAGTGTGTGAAAACCTTGTGAAGACTTACAGAAAACGTTTGACCTGTGTCATTGCCAACAAAGGGTATAAAACAAAGTATTGAGAAACTTTTGTTATTGACCAAATACTTATTTTCCACCATAATTTGCAAATAAATTCATTACAAATCCTACAATGTGATTTTCTGGATTTTTTTTTCTCATTTTGTCTGTCATAGTTGACGTGTACCTATGATGAAAATTACAGGCCTCTCTCATCTTTTTAAGTGGGAGAACTTGCACAATTGGTGGCTGACTAAATACTTTTTTCCCCACTGTGTGTGTGTATGTATATATATATATATATATATATATTCATCATTTTGAACAGTTTTTCCAAATAACACAAAGCTCAACAGGTAAATGTTAAAAAGCATTATTTATTATTTTAAGTCTTTACAGAACAGGTTGACAGACATTGTTTAAAAGGTAACATCACAAATCAGACACAGGCGGTGCTATAGAGACTAGATGATACGAGCCCTGTTTCAGACACCAACAGGTGGTGCTATAGAGACTATACGAGACAAGCCCTGCCTCAGACACCAAAAGGCGGTGCTATAGAGACTAGATGATACGAGCCCTGCTTCAGACACCAACAGGTGGTGCTATAGAGACTATATGATACAAGCCCTGCCTCAGACACCAACAGGCGGTGCTATAGAGACTAGATGATACGAGCCCTGCTTCAGACACCAACAGGCGGTGCTATAGAGACTATATGATACAAGCCCTGCCTCAGACACCAACAGGCGGTGCTATAGAGACTATATGATACAAGCCCTGCCTCAGACACCAACAGGTGGTTATTAACTATATGATACAAGCCCTGCCTCAGACACCAACAGGCGGTGCTATAGAGACTATATGATACAAGCCCTGTCTCAGACATCAACAGGCGGTGCTATAGAGACTATATGATACAAGCCCTGCCTCAGACACCAACAGGCGGTGCTATAGAGACTATATGACACAAGCCCTGCTTCAGACACCAACAGGCGGTGCTATAGAGACTATATGACACAAGCCCTGTCTCAGACACCAACAGGCGGTGCTATAGAGACTATATGATACAAGCCCTGTCTCAGACATCAACAGGCGGTGCTATAGAGACTATATGATACGAGCCCTGCCTCAGACACCAACAGGTGGTGCTATAGAGACTATATGATACAAGCCCTGCCTCAGACACCAACAGGTGGTTATTAACTATATGATACGAGCCCTGTCTCAGACACCAACAGGTGGTGCTATAGAGACTATATGATACGAGCCCTGTCTCAGACACCAACAGGTGGTTATTAACTATATGATACGAGCCCTGTCTCAGACACCAACAGGTGGTTATTAACTATATGATACGAGCCCTGTCTCAGACACCAACAGGTGGTGCTATAGAGACTATATGATACGAGCCCTGTCTCAGACACCAACAGGTGGTTATTAACTATATGATACGAGCCCTGTCTCAGACACCAACAGGTGGTGCTATAGAGACTATATGATACGAGCCCTGTCTCAGACACCAACAGGTGGTTATTAACTATATGATACGAGCCCTGTCTCAGACACCAACAGGCGGTGCTATAGAGACTATATGATTCAAGCCCCCACCCCACCACACATCAGGCTTGATAGGGGTGCCCTGACCCTAGGCAGGAGGTCAGGGAGGAGGGGTCAGAGGTCGTGGGGCAGCAGCTCTTCCTGTGGATGTGAAGGACCATGTGACAGCGAGGGCAGGTGTGATAGGCGTCCTTGAAATTCCTGAGGAAAAACGGGATCAGACAGCAGCCTAGGAATAACCTGGAGGGACAGAGGAGAACAGTCAATATACCTGTTACTGCTGGGGTGTGTATATAGACAGAGAGAACAGTCAATATACCTGTTACTGCTGGGGTGTGTATATAGACAGAGGAGAACAGTCAATATACCTGTTACTGCTGGGGTGTGTGTATAGACAGAGGAGAACAGTCAATATACCTGTTACTGCTGGGGTGTGTATATAGACAGAGGAGAACAGTCAATATACCTGTTACTGCTGGGGTGTGTATAGACAGAGGAGAACAGTCAATATACCTGTTACTGCTGGGGTGTATATAGACAGAGAGAACAGTCAATATACCTGTTACTGCTGGGGTGTGTATATAGACAGAGGAGAACAGTCAATATACCTGTTACTGCTGGGGTGTGTATATAGACAGAGGAGAACAGTCAATATACCTGTTACTGCTGGGGTGTGTATATAGACAGAGGAGAACAGTCAATATACCTGTTACTGCTGGGGTGTGTATATAGACAGAGGAGAACAGTCAATATACCTGTTACTGCTGGGGTGTGTATATAGACAGAGGAGAACAGTCAATATACCAGTTACTGCTGGGGTGTGTATATAGACAGAGGAGAACAGTCAATATACCTGTTACTGCTGGGGTGTGTATATAGACAGAGGAGAACAGTCAATATACCTGTTACTGCTGGGGTGTGTATATAGACAGAGGAGAACAGTCAATATACCTGTTACTGCTGGGGTGTGTATATAGACAGAGGAGAACAGTCAATATACCTGTTACTGCTGGGGTGTGTATATAGACAGAGGAGAACAGTCAATATACCTGTTACTGCTGGGGTGTGTGTATAGACAGAGGAGAACAGTCAATATACCTGTTACTGCTGGGGGGTGTATATAGACAGAGGAGAACAGTCAATATACCTGTTACTGCTGGGGTGTGTATATAGACAGAGAGAACAGTCAATATACCTGTTACTGCTGGGGTGTGTATATAGACAGAGGAGAACAGTCAATATACCCGTTACTGCTGGGGTGTGTGTATAGGTGAGATGGCGTGTGTGTGTGTGTGTGTGTGTGTGTGTGTGTGTCTCTGTCCTCACCCACAGAGGATGAAGACCAGACACATGGTCCAGGAGAAGGTTCCAGCGTGGTGCGTTACGTCACTCATCACCTGGCTCTGACAGGAAGGACATCTGATGAGACCAGGAGAATCCCTCAGCTTCGACTCATAGTGCTGGACAAGCCACTGTCTGGGGGCGCTAGCACCACCTGAGAGGACAAGGGGGTTAGATAAGGGGTTAGGGTTAGACCCAAACTTCTGTCTGGGGGGGGCTAGCACCACCTGAGAGGACAAGGGGGTTAGATAAGGGGTTAGGGTTAGACCCAAGCTTCTGTCTGGGGGGGGGCTAACCTGGTATGGTATGGTAGGGGGGGGTACTAACCTGGTATGGTAGGGGGTGTGTACTAACCTGGTGTGGTGGGGGGGGTACTAACCTGGAATGGTAGGGGGGGTACTAACCTGGTATGGTAGGGGAGGGGGGGGGGGGGGGGTACTAACCTGGTATGGTAGGGGGGGTACTAACCTGGTATGGTAGGGGGGGTACTAACCTGGTATGGTAGAGGGGGGGGGGGGGTACTAACCTGGTATGGTAGGGGGGGGGGGTACTAACCTGGTATGGTGGGGGGGGTACTAACCTGGTATGGTGGGGGGGGGGGGGGTACTAACCTGGAATGGTAGGGGGGGTACTAACCTGGTATGGTAGGGGGGGGTACTAACCTGGTATGGTAGGGGTGGTACTAACCTGGTATGGGTAGGGGGGGGGGTACTTACCTGGTATGGGTAGGTGGGGGGTGTGCACTAACCTGGTAGGGGTGTACTAACCTGGTATGGTAGGGGGGGGTACTAACCTGGTATGGGTAGGGGGGGGTACTAACCTGGTATGGTAGGGGGGGGGGTACTAACCTGGTATGGTAGGGGGGGGTACTAACCTGGTATGGTAGGGGGGGGGTACTAACCTGGTATGGTAGGGGGGGTACTAATCTGGTATGGTAGGGGGGGGGAGGTACTAACCTGGTATGGTAGGGGGGGGGTACTAACCTGGTATGGTAGGGGGGGGGTACTAACCTGGTATGGTAGGGGGGGGGGGTACTAACCTGGTATGGTAGGGGGGGGGTACTAACCTGGTATGGTAGGGGGGGGTACTAACCTGGAATGGTAGGGGGGGTACTAACCTGGTATGGTAGGGGGGGGTACTAACCTGGTATGGTAGGGGGGGTACTAACCTGGTATGGGTAGGGGGGGGGTGTACTTACCTGGTATGGGTAGGTGGGGGGTGTGCACTAACCTGGTATGGGTAGGGGTGTACTAACCTGGTATGGGTAGGGGGGGGGGGGTACTAACCTGGTATGGGTGGGTGGGGGGGTGTACTAACCTGGTATGGGTAGGGGTGTGTACTAACCTGGTATGGGTAGGGGGGTACTAACCTGGTATGGTAGGTGTGTACTAACCTGGTATGGGTAGGGGGGTGTGACTGATGGAGTTGCAGCCATCTTTAGGTGTAGGAGGGGGTCCATGGTTGAAGGGAGAGTAGATCTTTACATTATCACCCTGTTCACTCTCCACTGTTAACAACAACAACACAGGATACATCACTATCTACAATCTGAAGGGTGTGTGTGTGTGTGTGTGTGTCTGATGTGTGTGTGTGTGTGTGTGTGTGTGTGTCTGATGTGTGTGTGTGTGTGTGTGTGTGTCTGATGTCTGTGTGTGTCGTGTGTCTTTTGGGGACACTAAGCGAGATTTGGTTGAGATTCAGTTTTAAAGCTTATTTCCTGCAGTTCTACACATTTTGGGCACTCTGGGCACGTGCCCTGCGTGACCGGTCGGCACTCCGCCACGATTACTACAAGTCTAGATAGCCGGCTAGACTAATTTACCAATACAAAAATGGTTAGCTGACATGGATAATTGAGTGACTGTCAGTGACTGACAAGACAAGAAAAACATTGCTGATGCACAACTGCATGTCCAAATAGCACCTTGTACACCGTGTATTATACTGTTCTAACTCTGGGTTGGGGGCCCCCTAGTGGCCTGGGTCCTTACGCCTGTAACCGGCCCTGCCTGCCTGCTGTCTGCATGTGTGTTTATGGACCCTGGACTGAAACAACTAGAGAGAGAGATCCTCATGTCATCTCCTTTACCCTGGACTGAAACAACTAGAGAGAGAGATCCTCATGTCATCTCCTTTACCCTGGACTGAAACATCTAGAGAGATGGATAGATCCTCATGTCATCTCATTTACCCTGGACTGAAACATATAGAGAGATAGATCCTCATATCATCTCCTTTACCCTGGACTGAAACATCTAGAGAGAGAGATCCTCATGTCATCTCCTTTACCCTGGACTGAAACAACTAGAGAGATAGATCCTCATGTCATCTCCTTTTAATATACTTTATTTAACTAGGTAAGCCAGTTGAGAACAAGTTCTCATTTACAACTGCGACCTGGCCAAGATAAAGCAAAGCAGTGCGATAAAAACAACAACAGAGTTACATATGGGGTAAACAAAACGTACAGTCAATAACACAATAGAAAATCTATATACAGTGTGTGCAAATGTAGTAAGTTATGGAGGTAAGGCAATAAATAGGCCATAGTGCAAAATAATTACAATTTAGTATTAACACTGGAGTGATAGATGTGCAGAAGATGATGTGCAAATAGAGATACTGGGGTGCAAATTAGCAAAATAAATAACAATATGGGGATGAGGTAGTTGGGTGGGCTAATTACAGATGGGCTGTGTATAGGTGCAGTGATCGGTAAGCTGCTCTGACAACTGACGCTTAAAGTTATTGAGGGAGATAAGAGTCTCCAGCTTCAGAGATGTTTGCAATTCGTTCCAGTCATTTGCAGCAGAGAACTGGAAGGAATGGCGGCCAAAGGAGGTGTTGGCTTTGGGGATGACCAGTGAGATATACCTGCTGGAACGCATACTACGGGTGGGTGTTGCTATGGTGACCAATGAGCTAAGGTACGGCGGGGATTTACCTAGAAGTGATTTATAGATGACCTGGAGCCAGTGGGTTTGGCGACGAATATGTGGTAAGGGCCAGCCAACGAAAGCGTACAGGTCACAATGGTAGGTAGTATATGGGGCGTTAGTGACAAAAACAAAAAAAACAAAAAAAGTGATAGACTACATCCGATTTGCTGAGTAGAGTGTTGGAAGCTATTTTGTAAATGACATCGCCGAAGTCAAGGGTCGGTAGGATAGTCAGTTTTACGAGGGCATGTTTAGCAGCATGAGTGAAGGAGTCTTTGTTGCGAAATAGGAAGCCGATTCTAGATTTAACTTTGGCTTGGAGATGCTTAATGCGAGTCTGGAAGGAGAGTTTACAGTCTAACCAGACACCTAGGTATTTGTAGTTGTCCACATATTCTAAGTCAGACCCGCCGAGAGTAGTGATTCTAGTCGGGTGGGCGGGTGCAAGCAGCATTCGATTGAAGAGCATGCATTTAGTTTTACTAGCGTTTAAGAGCAGTTGGAGGCTACGGAAGGAGTGTTGTATGGCATTGAAGCTCGTTTGGAGGTTTGTTAACACAGTGTCCAATGAAGGGCCAAATGTATACAAAATGGTGTCGTCTGCGTAGAGGTGGATCTAAGAGTCACCAACAGCATGAGCGACATCATTGATATACAAAGAGAATAGTCGGCCCGAGATTTGAACCCTGTGGCACCCCCATAGAGACTACCAGAGGTCCAGACAATAGGCCCTCCGATTTGACACATTGAACTCTGAGAAGTAGTTGGTGAACCAGGCGAGGCCGTCATTTGAGAAACCAAGGCTATTTAGTCTGCCAATAAGAATGCGGTGATTGACAGAGTCAAAAGCCTTGGCCAGGTCGATGAAGACGGCTGCACAGTACTATCTTTTATCGATCGCGGTTATTATATCGTTTAGGACCTTGAGCGTGGCTGAGGTGCACCCATGACCAGCTCGGAAACCAGATTGCATAGCGGAGAAGGTACGGTGGGATTCAAAATGGTCGGTGATCTGTTTGTTAACTTGGCTTTCAAATACTTTCGAAAGGCAGGGCAGGATGGATATAGGTCTGTAACAGTTTGGATCTAGAGTGTCACCCCCTTTGAAGAGGGGGATGACCGCGGCAGCTTTCCAATTTCTGGGGATCTCAGACGATGCGAAAGAGAGGTTGAACAGGCTAGTAATAGGGGTTGCGACAATTTCGGCGGCTAATTTAAGAAACAAAGGGTCCAGATTGTCTAGCCCAGCTGATTTGTAGGGGTCCATATTTTGCAGCTCTTTCAGAACATCAGCTATCTGAATTTGTGTGAAGGAGAAGCGGGGAGTGGGGCATGGGCAAGTTGCAGCGGAGGGTGCAGAGCTGGTGGCCGGGGTAGTGGTAGCCAGGTGGAAAGCATGGCCAGCCGTAGCAAAATGGTTGTTGAAATTCTCGATTATCGTAGATTTATCGGTGGTGATAGTGTTTCCTAGCCTCAGTGCAGTGGGTAGCTGGGAGGAGGTGCTCTTATTCAACATGGACTTTACAGTGTCCCAAACTTTTTGGAGTTAGTGCTACAGGATTCACATTTCTGTTTGAAAAAGCTAGCCTTTGCTTTCCTAACTGATTGTGTATATTGGTTCCTGACTTCCCTGAAAAGTTGCATATCGCGGGGGCTGTTCGATGCTAATGCAGTACGCCACAGGATGTTTTTGTGCTGGTCAAGGGCAGTCAAGTCTGGGGTGAACCAGGGGCTATATCTGTTCTTAGTTCAGAATTGTTTGAATGGGGCATGTTTATTTAAGATGGAGAGGAAAGCACTTTTGAAGAACATACAGGCATCCTCTACTGACGGAATGAGATCTATATCCATCCAGGATACCTGGGCCAGGTCAATTAGGAAGGCCTGCTCGCTAAAGTGTTTTAGGGAGCGTTTGACAGTGATGAGGGGTGGTCGTTTGACCGCGGACCCATTACGGACGCAGGCAATAAGGCAGTGATCGCTGAGATCCTGGTTGAAGACAGCGGAGGTGTATTTAGAGGGTAAATTAGTCAGGATGATATCAATGAGGGTGCCCATGTTTACGGATTTAGGGTTGTACCTGGTAGGTTCCTTGATAATTTGTGTGAGATTGAGGGCATCTAGTTTAGATTGTAGGACGGCCGGGGTGTTAAGCATATCCCAGTTTAGGTCACCAAGCAGTACGAACTCTGAGGATAGATGGGGGGCAAGCAATTCACATATGGTGTCCAGGGCACAACTGGGGGCTGAGGGGGGTCTGTAGCAAGCGGCAACAGTGAGACATTTCTGGAAAGGTGGATTTTTAGAAGTAGAGCTCAAACTGTTTGGGCACAGACCTGGATAGTACGATAGAGCTCTGCAGGCTATCTCTACAGTAGATTGCAACTCCACCCCCTTTGGCAGTTCTATCTAGACGGAAAATGTTGTAATTCGGGATGGAAACTTCTGAATTTTTGGTGGCCTTCCTAAGCCAGGATTCAGACACTGCTAGAACATCAGGGTTGGCAGAGTGTGCTTTCGCAGTGAATAACTCAAACTTGGGGAGGAGGCTTCGGATGTTGACGTGCAAGAAACCCTGAGCTAGTCTAAAGACTACAGTAACATGGAGTCATACAGCCCTGTGCTAGTCTAAAGACTACAGTAACATGGAGTCATACAGCCCTGTGCTAGTCTAAAGATTACAGTAACATGGAGTCATACAGCCCTGTGCTAGTCTAAAGATTACAGTAACATGGAGTCATACATCCCTGTGCTAGTCTAAAGACTACAATAACATGGAGTCATACAGCCCTGTGCTAGTCTAAAGACTACAGTAACATGGAGTCATACAGCCCTGTGCTAGTCTAAAGACTACAGTAACATGGAGTCATACAGCCCTGTGCTAGTCTAAAGACTACAGTAACATGGAGTCATACAGCCCTGTGCTAGTCTAAAGACTACAGTAACATGGAGTCATACAGCCCTGTGCTAGTCTAAAGACTACAGTAACATGGAGTCATACAGCCCTGTGCTAGTCTAAAGACTACAGTAACATGGAGTCATACAGCCCTGTGCTAGTCTAAAGACTACAGTAACATGGAGTCATACAGCCCTGTGCTAGTCTAAAGACTACAGTAACATGGAGTCATACAGCCCTGTGCTAGTCTAAAGACTACAGTAACATGGAGTCATACAGCCCTGTGCTAGTCTAAAGACTACAGTAACATGGAGTCATACAGCCCTGTGCTAGTCTAAAGACTACAGTAACATGGAGTCATACATCCCTGTGCTAGTCTAAAGATTACAGTAACATGGAGTCATACAGCCCTGTGCTAGTCTAAAGACTACAGTAACATGGAGTCATACAGCCCTGTGCTAGTCTAAAGACTACAGTAACATGGAGTCATACAGCCCTGTGCTAGTCTAAAGATTACAGTAACATGGAGTCATACAGCCCTGTGCTAGTCTAAAGATTACAGTAACATGGAGTCATACAGCCCTGTGCTAGTCTAAAGATTACAGTAACATGGAGTCATACAGCCCTGTGCTAGTCTAAAGATTACAGTAACATGGAGTCATACAGCCCTTGGTATATTGGCCATATACCACATCCCCTTGGGCCTTATTGCTTGATTATATCATAGCTAGCATGGAGGGTGTAGAGTCTCACCTGGTAGGAAGTAGGGAGGAGGGGTAGGACATGGTTCCTCTGACTTCAGTCTCACCTGGTAGGAAGTAGGGAGGAGGGGTAGGACATGGTTCCTCTGACTTCAGTCTTACCTGGTAGGAAGTAGGGAGGAGGGGTAGGACATGGTTCCTCTGACTTCAGTGATGGGTCCATGGCCTTCGCTGGACAGCTGAGGAGAGACAGAGAGAAACCACAAAATGATCACAGTAATTGATGAGGCTCTTTTCCTCCAGGAAATAAGTCAAGACAAGTGTCATGATGGTCAAATATCTAACCCAGACCTTGTTGAGAGAGTAGTCAAAAATATCTGGCCCAGAGAGAGCGTATTAAGGTGTTGATTGGTGCTCCTGTCATCTCATTGGTCAGTTACCTCATCACCTGAATCAGCTGACAGACAGGTGGGTCTGGCCACTCCCACAGGAGCGGGTAGGAGCATGGTGAAGTAGTCCCTGTTACTGATCTAAGATCAGTTTATCTGTTTGAGTGAAACTTCTAGCTAGGGCCTCAAGCCCCCCAATCGAACCCACAACGCTGGCGTTGCAAAACGCCATGCTCTACCGACTGAGCTACATCCCTTTCTTATGCCTCGTGTGTAGTCAGGATGAGAGTGGATACTGTTCCAGGATTTCTTTAGGGCCTGGCAGAGTTTTCCTTTTTGTCTGACACAGGAACAACTCTGGGCCATTTCACTACCTGACATTCCTCAAATGTTTGAAAATGATGTTTTACATTAGCTGCTTACGATATTTGCATGTTCAATAATATAGTCTCATGGCTGTGAGACAGCAGCCTTGCTATTGTCGCATGTTTTAATTAAGCTATATAATGAAAAATGTCCGTTTCATGTAAACCTGCATAGCATTTTCTGTTGGTCACATGATTTTACTGTTTGGAACAAATGTAGCCATTTTTTAAGTGGTTAATGTAGGTTACCTTTCCTCTGCCAACAAGAAGAGTAACGAACAGCAAGATCAGATAAACCAATAGTAGAATAGTTTACCCCCCCATTTACCTAGTCAGCTTTTTGTTGTGCGTTCTATGCGAGAAATAAATATTATTCTCAAGGCCCATTCAAATTGAGAGTGCCACACGTGTTATATTTTAGATGGTGTCAGGATCATTTTATTCTCATTTTATTCTCATTAATTTCTTCTTCTTCTTCTTCTTCTTCTTCTTCTTCTTCTTCTTCTATGACATCATGGCGGTCCACAAACAAATCGTTTAAGTGCATGCCGGCAACTACTGTGCTGGAATGTAAGATCACTCATGATCTGCCCAATTCTATACTACCATGAAAATACAATTCTAAACCAAATAAATCCCTAACTTCTACCACACCCTCCCCCAAAGCCTGGTGAGTCCTTGATTGTGAAGCAGCAAGTACATCTGTCAAAACCAATATCTGCAATGAGGAGAAAGGACGAAAGAGTTCAGTTCAGAAACCTGACAGAACAGGGTACTAGTCAGCAATACATCAATTTGAGCACAGTAGGAGTTCATTGTTGTAGACTATTTGATGCCAGTGTGTGTCAGTATTAAATGATGGGGGAAATTAAAATAAATTGAATCCTCAACTTTTCCTGTCTGGAAAGCTTTTGACATCCGTTTTTCCAATGATGACTCCTCCACTCTGAAAAACAGAATATATATTTCAACATATTGTAGGCTTTGAACTAGGGCTTCAAACCACTTTAGTCTAATCAATACAATGGTCACGATTCAAAATGAGTGTTGTAGTCTTGACAGTTTATTTCACTTCAAGGTATCAAACTGGTTGAATAATTTTGTTACGACAGTAAACGAGCCAAACCACAGCTCCTCGGTGCATCCCGCCCATTCTGCCAAGGCTCGGTTCATTAGCCGCTAGGGGCCGCCTTCAACAACAGAAACAAATAGGCGACTGTCTCCGGCTTGGCTGACATCCCCATCCCATCTGAATGTAGCTGGAAGCTAAGCTTCCTTGGTTCGACTCCCGACATTCCTGGACGGATTCGTGTCGACTGCCCAGAGTCCGCGAATTCAAGTCCGTTCCGCTGTCTCCCCAACGTCATCATCAATCTATCGTTTCCGAATAAATAAATAAATAAATAAAGGACCAGCGAGAAGACTGCTCTGTCAAAAACCAAGGTAAGCTAACAGTTAGCATGCTAACTAGCGTCAATGGCGAACTGTGTCGTTGGGAGCGGGCCACGGCTCGCAGGAAAGTTTGGGGCTTGGATCCAGAGAGGAGGCCTCGTTTTTTACGGGCGAGATTAAAACGTTTTATTGTCGTTATTTTTCGTAGCAAATTTGTATCGTTCTTAATCGTGTTGAGTTATTTTTTTGTATGGACATTCAAAAGTAGAAATAAAGTACTAGAACATATTGTTTGCTAACTAGTTAGCTGGTTTAGTTATCGTACATGCGAAATTGGGCTAGTTAGTTAGCGAACATTAGGGTGGGATTGTCCGTCAATGGCTAGCCAGCTAATTAGCTCAGCCACACCTTGCTCCTAAACGCAGAACTAACTCATCTTTTTGATCACGAGTATATGATGTTATATGTATAAAACACTGTTACTCATTCACGTCTAGCAGTTTGTGAAATGTAAGCTAAAAATCTCCCGAATAGGTAGTGTGACTAGCGGCTAGGCTAGCGGCTAGCCGAGTAGCGTTAGTTAGCGAGCTGTGTCATCTCCATGTATTCCTATGGGTTTTTTCTCTCCCAGTGTAGCCGGTGACCAGTGAGAGACTGACCGCACCCGACTCCAACCAACATGTCACTGCACCAGTTTCTGCTCGAACCCATCACCTGTCACGCCTGGAACCGGGACAGAACCCGTACGACCCCCAGGACCAATGCATTATTATATAAAATCACATACTTTTTAAATGGACACATACATGCATACAGCACATGATGTACACTTTACTGCGTACAACATAAAAAAAGGTGTATTAAAAAAACATCCACGTTGGTGAAAATGTTTAACTACCGACTCTTCTTCTGTTATCTGGCCTTCTACTTCCTGTTCTCCTCCCTGTAGAGATTGCCATCAGTCCCAACAACCATGAGGTCCACATCTATCAGAAGAGTGGTAACCAGTGGGTGAAGAGCCATGAGCTGAAGGAACACAATGGACACATCACAGGTAGGATAGCCACAGGAAATGACATCACAGGTGGAGGAATACATTAAAATACTTTTTAACAATGTCTGGACATTGATTATGCTTTTCAGAGGTTTACATTGACTCTCTCTCTCTCTCTCTCTCCAGGTATCGACTGGGCTCCTAAGTCTGACCGTATCGTGACGTGTGGGGCGGACCGCAACGCCTACGTCTGGTCTCTGAAGGACGGGGTCTGGAAGCCCACTCTGGTTATCCTGAGGATCAACAGGGCTGCTACCTTCGTCAAGTGGTCTCCTCTGGAGAATAAGTTTGCTGTGGGCAGTGGAGCCAGGCTCATATCAGTCTGTTACTTCGAGTCTGATAATGACTGGTAAGGGAGGGGAGGAGAGAGAAGCAGGCTAAATCCTTTTATACCCTTTAAATGTGTGTGTGTGAGTTGTTCAGGTATGTATTTATTTTTCTCTGAGTGTCACTTCACTGTGTGTGTGTGTGTGTGACAGGTGGGTGAGTAAGCACATCAAGAAGCCAATCCGTTCCACCGTCCTCAGTCTGGACTGGCATCCCAACAACGTGCTGCTGGCGGCTGGATCCTGTGACTTCAAATGCAGGTAGGGAGGGAGGGAGGGAGGGAGAGAGAGAGAGAAGACAGACCATCAGAGACCACGTTTCACCCTAATCAGTAGCTTTCTATCCTAAGATACTATCAGTGGTCTTTATACATTAGATACCTGGGGTCTGATACTATCAGTGGTCTTTATACATTAGATACCTGGGGTCTGATACTATCAGTGGTCTTTATACATTAGATACCTGGGGTCTGATACTATCAGTGGTCTTTATACATTAGATACCTGGGGTCTGATACTATCAGTGGTCTTTATACATTAGATACCTGGGGTCTGATACTATCAGTGGTCTTTATACATTAGATACCTGGGGTCTGATACTATCAGTGGTCTTTATACATTAGATACCTGGGGTCTGATACTATCAGTGGTCTTTATACATTAGATACCTGGGGTCTGATACTATCAGTGGTCTTTATACATTAGATACCTGGGGTCTGATACTATCAGTGGTCTTTATACATTAGATACCTGGGGTCTGATACTATCAGTGGTCTTTATACATTAGATACCTGGGGTCTGATACTATCAGTGGTCTTTATACATTAGATACCTGGGGTCTGATACTATCAGTGGTCTTTATACATTAGATACCTGGGGTCTGATACTATCAGTGGTCTTTATACATTAGATACCTGGGGTCTGATACTATCAGTGGTCTTTATACATTAGATACCTGGGGTCTGATACTATCAGTGGTCTTTATACATTAGATACCTGGGGTCTGATACTATCAGTGGTCTTTATACATTAGATACCTGGGGTCTGATCCTATCAGTGGTCTTTATACATTAGATACCTGGGGTCTGATACTATCAGTGGTCTTTATACATTAGATACCTGGGGTCTGATACTATCAGTGGTCTTCATACATTAGATACCTGGGGTCTGATTACTATCAGTGGTCTTCATACATTAGATACCTGGGGTCTGATACTATCAGTGGTCTTTATACATTAGATACCTGGGGTCCTATCCTATCCTGGGGTCCTATCCTGGGGTCTGATACTATCAGTGGTCTTTATACATTAGATACCTGGGGTCCTATCCTATCCTGGGGTCTGTGTTCAGCGTCTCAGTGGGAGGGCTGATCCAGGATCAGGTCCATGTAGTCTTATTCACTGGGATCTAAAAGGCTAAACTGATCCAGCGCTTCTACTCTGAGACACTTGATACATACAGCCCCTGATTTAATAGTTATTTAAAATATCTACCCCCCTCCCCCCCCAGGGTGTTCTCGGCCTACATCAAGGAAGTGGAGGAGAAGCCCGGCCCGACCCCCTGGGGGTCCAAGATGCCTTTTGGGGCGGTGCTGGCTGAGTTTGGGGGTGCTGGGGGAGGAGGATGGGTCCATTCTGTGTCCTTCTCCTCCTCTGGTAACAGGCTGGCCTGGGTCTCACACGACTCCACTGTTACTGTGGTGGACGGCACCAAGGGATCCACGTAAGTCTCTCTCTGGGGGGGGGGGTGTTATCTAGACTGGCCTGGGTCTCACACGACTCCACTGTTACTGTGGTGGACGGCACCAAGGGATCCACGTAAGTCTCTCTCTGGGGGGGGGGTGGGGTTATCTAGA
>NW_028156269.1:135000-141488 GCF_964263955.1 Coregonus lavaretus
TCTAGCTCTCTCTCTCTCTCTCTCTCTCTCTCTCTCTAGCTCTCTAGCTCTCTAGCTCTCTAGCTCTCTCTCTCTCTAGCTCTCTAGCTCTCTAGCTCTCTCTCTCTCTAGCTCTCTAGCTCTCTCTCTCTCTAGCTCTCTAGCTCTCTAGCTCTCTCTCTCTCTCTAGCTCTCTAGCTCTCTAGCTCTCTCTCTCTCTAGCTCTCTAGCTCTCTCTCTCTCTCTAGCTCTCTAGCTCTCTCTCTAGCTCTCTCTCTCTCTCTAGCTCTCTAGCTCTCTAGCTCTCTCTCTCTCTAGCTCTCTAGCTCTCTATCTCTCTAGCTCTCTATCTCTCTAGCTCTATCTCTCTAGCTCTATCTCTCTAGCTCTATCTCTCTAGCTCTCTCTCTCTCTCTAGCTCTCTAGCTCTCTATCTCTCTAGCTCTATCTCTCTAGCTCTCTCTAGCTCTATCTCTCTAGCTCTCTCTCTCTCTCTCTAGCTCTCTAGCTCTCTCTCTCTCTAGCTCTCTAGCTCTCTAGCTCTCTAGCTCTCTCTCTCTCTAGCTCTCTAGCTCTCTCTCTCTCTAGCTCTCTAGCTCTCTCTCTCTCTCTAGCTCTCTAGCTCTCTCTCTCTCTCTAGCTCTCTCTCTCTCTCTAGCTCTCTAGCTCTCTAGCTCTCTAGCTCTCTAGCTCTCTATCTCTCTCTCTCTCTAGCTCTCTAGCTCTCTAGCTCTCTCTCTCTCTAGCTCTCTCTCTCTCTAGCTCTCTAGCTCTCTCTCTCTCTCTAGCTCTCTAGCTCTCTCTCTCTCTCTAGCTCTCTCTCTCTCTCTAGCTCTCTAGCTCTCTAGCTCTCTCTCTCTCTAGCTCTCTAGCTCTCTATCTCTCTAGCTCTATCTCTCTAGCTCTATCTCTCTAGCTCTATCTCTCTAGCTCTCTCTCTCTCTAGCTCTCTAGCTCTCTATCTCTCTAGCTCTATCTCTCTAGCTCTATCTCTCTAGCTCTCTCTCTCTCTCTAGCTCTCTAGCTCTCTAGCTCTCTATCTCTCTCTCTCTCTAGCTCTCTAGCTCTCTAGCTCTCTCTCTCTCTAGCTCTCTCTCTCTCTAGCTCTCTAGCTCTCTCTCTCTCTAGCTCTCTAGCTCTCTAGCTCTCTCTCTCTCTAGCTCTCTAGCTCTCTCTCTCTCTAGCTCTCTCTCTCTCTAGCTCTCTAGCTCTCTCTCTCTCTAGCTCTCTAGCTCTCTCTCTCTCTAGCTCTCTAGCTCTCTCTCTCTCTAGCTCTCTCTCTCTCTAGCTCTCTAGCTCTCTCTCTCTCTAGCTCTCTAGCTCTCTATCTCTCTAGCTCTATCTCTCTAGCTCTCTCTCTCTCTCTAGCTCTCTAGCTCTCTATCTCTCTCTCTCTCTAGCTCTCTAGCTCTCTAGCTCTCTCTCTCTCTAGCTCTCTCTCTCTCTCTAGCTCTCTAGCTCTCTCTCTCTCTAGCTCTCTAGCTCTCTAGCTCTCTCTCTCTCTAGCTCTCTATCTCTCTCTCTCTCTAGCTCTCTAGCTCTCTAGCTCTCTCTCTCTCTAGCTCTCTAGCTCTCTAGCTCTCTCTCTCTCTAGCTCTCTAGCTCTCTAGCTCTCTCTCTCTCTAGCTCTCTAGCTCTCTCTCTCTCTAGCTCTCTAGCTCTCTAGCTCTCTCTCTCTCTAGCTCTCTATCTCTCTCTCTCTCTAGCTCTCTAGCTCTCTAGCTCTCTAGCTCTCTCTCTCTCTAGCTCTCTCTCTCTCTCTCTCTAGCTCTCTCTCTCTAGCTCTCTCTCTAGCTCTCTCTCTCTAGCTCTCTCTCTCTAGCTCTCTCTCTCTAGCTCTCTCTCTCTAGCTCTCTCTCTCTAGCTCTCTAGCTCTCTAGCTCTCTAGCTCTCTAGCTCTCTCTCTCTCTAGCTCTCTAGCTCTCTAGCTCTCTCTCTCTCTAGCTCTCTCTCTCTCTAGCTCTCTAGCTCTCTAGCTCTCTAGCTCTCTAGCTCTCTAGCTCTCTAGCTCTCTAGCTCTCTAGCTCTCTCTCTCTCTCTCTCTCTAGCTCTCTATCTCTCTCTCTCTCTAGCTCTCTCTCTCTCTCTCTCTAGCTCTCTCTCTCTAGCTCTCTAGCTCTCTAGCTCTCTAGCTCTCTATCTCTCTAGCTCTATCTCTCTAGCTCTATCTCTCTAGCTCTGTCTCTCTCTCTCATATAAATTGGAAAGGAAACGTGTGAGTATTCCTCTCTGCTGTGTTGTATCTTGACAGTGTGTCTCCCCCCTCAGGGTCATGACTGTTGCCCCATGCTGTTCCGTTGTGATGACGGAGGGTCCCTAACTCTCGTCTCTAAGCTGGACCTTCCTAAAGCTTCCATCACTAGAAACATCTCGGCTATGGAACGCTTCAGAAACATGGACAAGAGAGCCACCACAGAGGACCGCAACACAGGCCTGGATACACTGCACCAGAACTCCATCACGTAGGGTCACACACTGGGACACACCCTGTTATAGTGTCTCTAGTCTAGTCTCTATCTATGGGGGAGACCAGAGGGACTGTCTAACCCTGTTATAGTGTCTCTAGTCTCTATCTATGAGGGAGACCAGAGGGACTGGCTAACCCTGTTATAGTGTCTCTAGTCTAGTCTCTATCTATGAGGGAGACCAGAGGGACTGTCTAACCCTGTTATATTGTCTCTAGTCTAGTCTCTATCTATGGGGGAGACCAGAGGGACTGTCTAACCCTGTTATATTGTCTCTAGTCTAGTCTCTATCTATGGGGGAGACCAGAGGGACTGTCTAACCCTGTTATATTGTCTCTAGTCTCTATCTATGGGGGAGACCAGAGGGACTGTCTAACCCTGTTATATTGTCTCTAGTCTCTATCTATGGGGGAGACCAGAGGGACTGTCTAACCCAGTTATATTGTCTCTAGTCTAGTCTCTATCTATGAGGGAGACCAGAGGGACTGTCTAACCCAGTTATATTGTCTCTAGTCTAGTCTCTATCTATGGGGGAGACCAGAGGGACTGTCTAACCCTGTTATATTGTCTCTAGTCTCTATCTATGGGGGAGACCAGAGGGACTGTCTAACCCTGTTATATTGTCTCTAGTCTAGTCTCTATCTATGAGGGAGACCAGAGGGACTGTCTAACCCTGTTATATTGTCTCTAGTCTCTATCTATGGGGGAGACCAGAGGGACTGTCTAACCCTGTTATATTGTCTCTAGTCTCTATCTATGGGGGAGACCAGAGGGACTGTCTAACCCTGTTATATTGTCTCTAGTCTAGTCTCTATCTATGGGGGAGACCAGAGGGACTGTCTAACCCTGTTATATTGTCTCTAGTCTAGTCTCTATCTATGGGGGAGACCAGAGGGACTGTCTAACCCTGTTATATTGTCTCTAGTCTCTATCTATGAGGGAGACCAGAGGGACTGTCTAACCCTGTTATAGTGTCTCTAGTCTCTATCTATGGGGGAGACCAGAGGGACTGTCTAACCCTGTTATATTGTCTCTAGTCTAGTCTCTATCTATGGGGGAGACCAGAGGGACTGTCTAACCCTGTTATATTGTCTCTAGTCTCTATCTATGAGGGAGACCAGAGGGACTGTCTAACCCTGTTATATTGTCTCTAGTCTCTATCTATGGGGGAGACCAGAGGGACTGTCTAACCCTGTTATATTGTCTCTAGTCTCTATCTATGAGGGAGACCAGAGGGACTGTCTAACCCTGTTATATTGTCTCTAGTCTAGTCTCTATCTATGGGGGAGACCAGAGGGACTGTCTAACCCTGTTATATTGTCTCTAGTCTCTATCTATGAGGGAGACCAGAGGGACTGTCTAACCCTGTTATATTGTCTCTAGTCTCTATCTATGGGGGAGACCAGAGGGACTGTCTAACCCTGTTATATTGTCTCTAGTCTAGTCTCTATCTATGGGGGAGACCAGAGGGACTGTCTAACCCTGTTATATTGTCTCTAGTCTCTATCTATGAGGGAGACCAGAGGGACTGGCTAACCCTGTTATATTGTCTCTAGTCTCTATCTATGGGGGAGACCAGAGGGACTGGCTAACCCTGTTATATTGTCTCTAGTCTAGTCTCTATCTATGGGGGAGACCAGAGGGACTGTCTAACCCTGTTATATTGTCTCTAGTCTCTATCTATGAGGGAGACCAGAGGGACTGTCTAACCCTGTTATATTGTCTCTAGTCTCTATCTATGGGGGAGACCAGAGGGACTGTCTAACCCTGTTATATTGTCTCTAGTCTCTATCTATGAGGGAGACCAGAGGGACTGTCTAACCCTGTTATATTGTCTCTAGTCTAGTCTCTATCTATGGGGGAGACCAGAGGGACTGTCTAACCCTGTTATATTGTCTCTAGTCTAGTCTCTATCTATGGGGGAGACCAGAGGGACTGTCTAACCCTGTTATATTGTCTCTAGTCTAGTCTCTATCTATGGGGGAGACCAGAGGGACTGTCTAACCCTGTTATATTGTCTCTAGTCTAGTCTCTATCTATGGGGGAGACCAGAGGGACTGTCTAACCCTGTTATATTGTCTCTAGTCTCTATCTATGAGGGAGACCAGAGGGACTGTCTAACCCTGTTATATTGTCTCTAGTCTAGTCTCTATCTATGGGGGAGACCAGAGGGACTGTCTAACCCTGTTATATTGTCTCTAGTCTAGTCTCTATCTATGGGGGAGACCAGAGGGACTGTCTAACCCTGTTATATTGTCTCTAGTCTCTATCTATGAGGGAGACCAGAGGGACTGTCTAACCCTGTTATATTGTCTCTAGTCTCTATCTATGGGGGAGACCAGAGGGACTGTCTAACCCTGTTATATTGTCTCTAGTCTAGTCTCTATCTATGGGGGAGACCAGAGGGACTGTCTAACCCTGTTATATTGTCTCTAGTCTCTATCTATGGGGGAGACCAGAGGGACTGTCTAACCCTGTTATATTGTCTCTAGTCTAGTCTCTATCTATGGGGGAGACCAGAGGGACTGTCTAACCCTGTTATATTGTCTCTAGTCTCTATCTATGAGGGAGACCAGAGGGACTGTCTAACCCTGTTATATTGTCTCTAGTCTAGTCTCTATCTATGGGGGAGACCAGAGGGACTGTCTAACCCTGTTATATTGTCTCTAGTCTCTATCTATGAGGGAGACCAGAGGGACTGTCTAACCCTGTTATATTGTCTCTAGTCTCTATCTATGGGGGAGACCAGAGGGACTGTCTAACCCTGTTATATTGTCTCTAGTCTAGTCTCTATCTATGGGGGAGACCAGAGGGACTGTCTAACCCTGTTATATTGTCTCTAGTCTCTATCTATGGGGGAGACCAGAGGGACTGTCTAACCCTGTTATATTGTCTCTAGTCTAGTCTCTATCTATGGGGGAGACCAGAGGGACTGTCTAACCCTGTTATATTGTCTCTAGTCTCTATCTATGAGGGAGACCAGAGGGACTGTCTAACCCTGTTATATTGTCTCTAGTCTCTATCTATGGGGGAGACCAGAGGGACTGTCTAACCCTGTTATATTGTCTCTAGTCTAGTCTCTATCTATGGGGGAGACCAGAGGGACTGTCTAACCCTGTTATATTGTCTCTAGTCTCTATCTATGGGGGAGACCAGAGGGACTGTCTAACCCTGTTATATTGTCTCTAGTCTAGTCTCTATCTATGGGGGAGACCAGAGGGACTGTCTAACCCTGTTATATTGTCTCTAGTCTAGTCTCTATCTATGGGGGAGACCAGAGGGACTGTCTAACCCTGTTATATTGTCTCTAGTCTCTATCTATGGGGGAGACCAGAGGGACTGGCTAACCCTGTTATATTGTCTCTAGTCTCTCTATCTATGGGGGAGACCAGAGGGACTGTCTAACCCTGTTATATTGTCTCTAGTCTCTATCTATGGGGGAGACCAGAGGGACTGTCTAACCCTGTTATATTGTCTCTAGTCTAGTCTCTATCTATGGGGGAGACCAGAGGGACTGTCTAACCCTGTTATATTGTCTCTAGTCTAGTCTCTATCTATGGGGGAGACCAGAGGGACTGTCTAACCCTGTTATATTGTCTCTAGTCTCTATCTATGAGGGGAGACCAGAGGGACTGTCTAACCCTGTTATATTGTCTCTAGTCTAGTCTCTATCTATGGGGGAGACCAGAGGGACTGTCTAACCCTGTTATAGGTTCTCTAGTCTCTATCTATGAGGGAGACCAGAGGGACTGTCTAACCCTGGTATATTGTCTCTAGTCTAGTCTCTATCTATGGGGGAGACCAGAGGGACTGTCTAACCCTGTTATATTGTCTCTAGTCTAGTCTCTATCTATGGGGGAGACCAGAGGGACTGTCTAACCCGTTATAGTGTCTCTAGTCTCTATCTATGGGGAGACCAGAGGGACTGTCTAACCCTGTTATATTGTCTCTAGTCTAGTCTCTTCTATGGGGGAGACCAGAGGACTGTCTAACCCTGTTATATTGTCTCTAGTCTAGTCTCTATATATGGGGGAGACCAGAGGG
>NW_028156268.1:0-21733 GCF_964263955.1 Coregonus lavaretus
TCTTCCTCTCTCCCCCCTCTCCTCTTCCTCTCTCCCCTTCTCCCCCTCTCCTCCTCTCCCCTCTCCTCTTCTCCCTCTCTCCCCCTCTCCACCCTCTTCTCCCTCTCTCCCCCTCTCCCCCCCTCTCCTCTCCCTCTCTCCTCCTCTCCCCACTCTCCTCTCCTCCTCTCCCCCTCTTCCCCTCTTCTTTTCCCTCCCCTCCCCTTACATTATATAATATATATTTGAGGAGGGGAGGGAGAGAGAGAGAGAGAGAGAGAGGGAGGGAGGGAGGAGGAAGAAAGTAATGTGGCAGACGTTGAGAGGGGGAGGGAAAGAGGAGGAGAGAGGGAGGAGAGGGAGAGATGGGAGAGAGAGAATATATTATTATCACTGACTTCTCACAAGTGATGTCATCATAACCAGTAACCTTTTCCACTCTTGGCCCAGCCCAGCCTGACCCTGACATATAGCATCAGACCTGTTGAGTTGACTTGGGAAACAGACCTCTAGCTTCTACACCACATCCCCTCTTCTCCTGCTCTAACATGAGACCTCATCAGTACTCATTTTGGGTGCTGGTACTGTTTATATTTAGGTGCTGGAACATTAACCAATTTTCTATAAGAGGTTAACTCAAGCAGTAGAAAGTTTGATGTGACTTTCCCAAGTCAAGCACTGATGATAATTTAAGATATTATAGCACACACTATGTGAACTTTGCTGCTCTGTCAGCAGTTTCCTGTGGGGGGTTTCAAAACAGATCATTTTGCTGTATTTAGCTGAGTTCAACCAGTGATCCAAGATAAGTTGCTAAGAAGTTTATCTCACATCAAAGACCTAATGAACTAATGACATAGAAGTCATATAGCCTAGAAGTATTTTCCACTCTTCAGTCCACTCTTCATGACAGTAGACTTGTATAGCTCAGTGGAGCCAAAGTTAGAGACAGATATGATACCTGCAGTGATATTGATGATCTTGTTCTGGAGCACAGGTAGGATGCTGTTATACTGATATACACTTATGACAGTTACTGAGATAGAGGAGGGAGTGGGGAGAGAGAGGAGGGAAGGGAGAGAGGAGGGAGTGGGGAGAGAGAGAGAGGATTAGAGCGAGAGAGAGAGGGGGGAGAGAGAGGAGTAGAGAGAGATAGAAAGAGAGAGAGGAGTAGAGAGAGAGAGAGAGAGCGAGAGAGGAGTAGAGATAGCGAGAGAGAGGAGGGAGTGGGGACAGAGCATAGCCATATACACTTGTGACAGTTACTGAGATATGATTTGATATTGTAAGATATATTATCATTTACAGGGCTAGTAAAAGAAAATACAACTGGAAGCAGACAGTAAAAATCTGTCTCAAAGCAGGACAATGACGTTATCACCTGTAAATATACTTTACTGTAGCATAATTGTCCATCTGGGGAGAGGCACTAATGTCAGTTAAGTTGTGATGGTGTCATGCATCTGACTGTTGTATATTCAGTGTGTCAATGATTGATTGTATATGTCTCCATGTAAATGAAAGAGAGTATATATTATATATTTTATATTGGTCATCTGTTGGAGGGGGGGGGGGGGGGGTAAATGCTAGATGCCACAAAACACACACCCTGCACACACACACACATTCAGGGGAATGTCTTTACACAAAGCCACACTGAGACACTTTGGACTAACTCCTTGATGAGATCCACAACTAGGGACTTTTTTAATGCCTTCCAAGGCCTGTCTTAATGAATTGGACCTGGAGTTACTATCAGCTCAAAACAGTTAGTTTGAATGTCGTATAGAGCTGCTCTTTCTTATTAAACAAACTTAAGAGCTGTCATTTTATTGTGAGGAACTGTAGTTTATCAGACCTTTTTCTGTTCTGTCCTCTGTTGTGTGAGTGATCAGGTCACAGACTCAGGTCTGTTCCAATGATAGAGGTCTGTGACCTGAGTCAAGATCAACAGGCCTGATGCTATATGTCAGGAAGATAGAGAGAATGCGAGAGAGAGAGAAAGAGAGAGGAGTAGAGAGAGACAGAGACAGAGACAGAGAGAGAGAGAGAGAGAGAGAGAGAGAGAGAGAGAGAGAGAGAGAGAGAGAGAGAGAGAGAGAGAGAACGAGGAGAGAGCAGGGAGTGGGGAGAGAGAGGAGGGGAGGGGACAGAGAGGAGGGAGTGGAGCGAGAGAGTAGGAAGTGGGGAGAGAAAGGAGGGAGTGGGGAGAGAGAGGAGTGAGTGGTGTTCAATTAGAATTCAATGTGTCAAATCGGAGGGCCTGTTGTCTGGACCTATGGCAGTCTCTAATAGGGTGCCACAGGGTTCAATTCCCAGGCCGACTCTATTCTCTGTGTATATCAATGATGTCGCCCTTGCTGCTGGTGACTCTCAGATCCACATCGACGCAGACGACACCATTTTGTATACATCTGGCCCTTCATTGGACACTGTGTTCACAAACCTCCAAACGAGCTTCAATGCCATACAACACTCCTTCAGTCGCCTCCAACTGCTCTTAAACTCTAGTAAAACTTCAATCGAACGCTGCTGGCACCCGCCCACCCAACTAGAATCACAACTCTCGACGGGTCTGACCTAGAGTATGTGGACAACTACAAATACCAAGGTGTCTGGATAGACTGTAAACTCTCCTTCCAGACGCACATTAAGAATCTCCAATCCAAAGTTAAATCTAGAATCGGTTTCCTATTTCGCAACAAAGCCTCCTTCACTCATCCTGCCAAACATGCCCTCGTAAAACTGACTATCCTACCGATCCATGACTTCGGCGATGTCATTTACAAAATAGCCTCCAACACTCTACTCAGCAAATTGTATGTAATCTTTCACAGTGCCATCCGTTTTGTCTCCAAAGCCCCATATACTACCCACCACTGTGACCTGTACGCTCTTGTTGGCTGGTTCTCACTACATATTCGTCTCCAAACCCACTGGCTCCAGGCCATCTATAAATAACTGCTAGGTAAATCCCCGCCTTATCTTAGCTCATTGGTCACCATAGCAACACCCACCCGTAGTCTGCGCTCCAGCAGGTATATCTCACTGGTCATCCCCAAAGCCAACACCTCCTTTGGCCGCCATTCCTTAAAGTTCTCTGCTGCCAATGACTGGAACAAATTGCAAAAATCTCTGAAGCTGGAGACTCTTATCTCCCTCACTAACTTTAAGCATCAGTTGTCAGAGCACCTTACCGATCACTGCACCTGTACACAGCCCATCTGAAATTAGCCCACCCAACTACCTCATCCCTATATTGTTATTTATTTTGCTCATTTGCTCCCCAGTATCTCTATTTGCACATCATCTCTTGCACATCTATCATTCCAGTGTTAATACTAATTGTAATTATTTTGCACTATAGCCTATTTATTGCCTTACCTCCATAACTTGCTACATTTGAACACACTGTATATATATTTTCTGTTGTATTAATGACTTTATGTTTTGTTTTTACCCCATGTGTAACTCTGTGTTTTTATCGCACTGCTTTGCTTTATCTTGGCCAGGTCGCAGTTGTAAATGAGAACTTGTTCTCAACTCGCTTACCTGATTAAATAAAGGTGAAATAAAAAAATAAAATAAAAAGTGGAGAGAGAGAGGAGGGAGAGGAATAGAGAGGAGGGAGTGGGGAGAGAGAGGAGGGGACATAGAGGAGGGAGTGGGGAGAGAAAGGAGGGAGAGGAATAGAGAGGAGGAAGTGGGGAGAGAGAGGAGGGGACATAGAGGAGGGAGTGGGGAGAGAGAGGAGGGAGTGGGGAGAGAAAGGAGGGAGATCGCAAAATCGTCAGATTTCAATACTGGCCGATGTCATGACTCGGGAGGATGTCTTCTCTCGAATGAGCCATTGATCATATTTCTGCGATATTCCTACCTACTGAAATGTGTAATTTAACGGAGGGTCTAGCACATTTTTCCTATTTGTCTGCCTCTTTAGTCCAGGGTGCATTGCATGGTGCCGTTGCCAGAGATATTAAAGAAAGTAGATAGAATCCAATGAATGAAGGACTGTATAATGTCCCACCCAGCAGACTGTCGACCAATCGCGTTCAAGTTGTCATTCTGCGTCACGCGGTTGCTAAGCTAATCGTCAGGCAATTCCTTCTCAAAGTCAGTCTGTGTCGAGAAACGTGCCTATTTTCCTCGAAAGTACATAATAACACGATTCCAAAGATATACGATACTACAGATAGCAAGTTAATTATCTCACATCTCGCAAAAAGATTTGTGTTGCACTTCATGTGTTGACGAAATTCGTGCTAATGTTAGGTTTTTGAGCTAGCGCCCAATAGACTACCATTCACTTCTTGAAGGAGAGCTCTCCTTGTCCCGGAATCACCCAGAATGCACCGCGCAGCCCATTGACCTAGTATGGGCAACGTTTCCCATCTCCTCCAAGTATATCTGCTGTTGTGAATGTTAGACTCCACTCTGTGAGCGACATCGATCTGCAGGAGATTGTAGACTCCTAAATTGATTGTGCAGTTTGTTTAGGCGATTTTACAGCTAGCTAGCTACTTCACATGCTGATATTGTCTTTGTATTATTGTGTATAACCAGCCCATAGAGAGAGCATTGCATTGTGGATTTTGTAGTCTACTTGAGCTGCAACAGATTTCCACAACGTGTTTCCATGTTGCTACCAACATTATTATAACGTCAAAATTAAACATTTGTTTACAAAATTGTTTTCACATATGTTGGTGAAACCATAATTAGGAGAGGGAGTACAAACCATCGACGCTAGACAGAGAGGAATTTGCTTAAGCAAAAGGCAGTTTATTAAAACAGAGATAGCTGGTACTGCTCAAGCTACATGCATGGGCCCAATGCATGGACCCAATCAATTGCCTCTTATGGAGACAGTTGAGAAGGACGATTAAAAAGAGTTTACAGCATTACTTTATACAATGTAACATAAAGGAAGGGGTCCTTCTTCTAGTCCCTTGATTGGTTCCCGAGGCGTAGGAGGCGGGTCTGCTCTGTCCAGAGGATATGCCCCATTGGTGCACGGCAGAGTCCTCTGCCCTTGGCACCCGACCAGTAGAAGGAAGTGGAGTTTGAGTGTGCGTCCACAGTGAAATGTCTGTGTGTGTCAAAGAACTTGTGAGGCATGAGAATGAGTGTGTGTGCAGATGAAATATTGATGTGTGTCAAGGGAAAGTGGTGGGGAGTATCTGGTGGTTTATGGCCGGAGAGGGGGTGTTGTCCTATTATCGCATTCCTAGGCCAGATTAGGCCATCTGGTGTTCTGTTCTTTGTTCGCTACTAAAATGTTATGCACAGACAACTAACACACTGTTAGTATCAGACACATGACACAGAACATTTATTGCAAACAAGCTCCTAACACAATTTGTCTTGCACAACCTCTTGCTCAGATCAATCTATAACATTTTATATTTACTACGACAAATCCCCCTCTTCACGTCTTCTAGACGTGATCCATTAATTATATGTTGGCATTAAGCATAGTTGAATCAGTCTTAAAAGAAAAACAATAATGCAGGAAAGAAAACAAAACATGATAACGCATAATGCAATGGTAAAAAACATTCAACCATCCCCCTCTAGCGTACTAATTATATGGCCAGTTAATTAAACAATGTTAGTCCCCCTCTAGTGAGTGATTATATGGCTAGTTAATTAAACAATGTTAGTCCCCCTCTAGTGCACGATTAAATACATCAAAGCTGTTGTTCAAATTCTATTTCATCTTCATTTTGGTGTCAAATTTTGGTTTTGGCTGCTCAAATCAGCCCTGACTTCTGTCAGTGATCTAGAAGGAGTGGGGGCTGGTGTGCAATGAGTTAGATGGTGCCAGTGTGCGCCTGATTTACCTCTGACCTGGACTGAGTGTGAAGTAACCTCCTTCACTTCGTACGGTCCAGTCCACCTGGGTTCCAGCCACTTTCTCTTGTGGACTTTTACCCTCACCCAGTCTCCCACTTTTACCTTCAGTGTCAGCGTACTTCCCGACAGCTCCCCCTCTTGGGCCTTCTGCACCTGAGAAGAGAGTGCTGCAGAAAATTCCGTTAATTTCTTCACATAATCAGTCATTTCTATCTGTTGTACATCAAGGGAGGGCATATGACCTCCCTCCCTTGGTGGACCTATGTTAATTTTGTTCCTGCACAAACCTTTGTTATTTTAGCTTTAAATGTTTGGTTGGCATGTTCCACGAGTCCCTGGGACTGTGGATGTTACTGAACCGGATCTGTGCATGATTCCGAATCTTTCCTCCACCTTTTTCAGGTGTTTTTTGCTAAAATGTGTGGTTGTCAGATCTCATCTGCCTTGGTATACCGTACCTGGATATTAATTCAGTTTGTAGCCACTTAATAACTGACCTAGCATCCTCTTATTCTGTAGTTTCTGTAGGAAACTGTTTCCTCTACCCATTTTGAAAACCTGTCTACAGTTTCTGTCATGTGAGGGTGCCACCAGATGTGTGAAACCTCTTGGAGGGTCTTCTCACGCAACAGTTCAGGGCAGAGTCTAGCTGGTGTAACAAGTCTTCCATCATGGCAGGTCCAGAGTTTTGTCCTGTCCTCTGCCGCCCCCTCCTGGGCCCAGACTGAGTGTTCATAGGGTCCTGTTGAGCTCTGTAACTGTGCTATATCGCCTTGGTTGAGTTCAATCTGTGATGTCGGTGGTAGTAGTATTGGATGAGGATCACACCTTCGGGCACCTGGAGTTCAGACAGGTGGGTCTATGGTTGTTGTGGGGGTCCTCCCTTTCCTCTACAGTCTCTTTTAAAATGTCCAGTTTTTCCACAGTTGTAGCACAGGTAGTTCCTTCTTCTAGGAGGACCCGGTGGAGTGCCCCGCTGAGGCCATGGTTGTGGTTGTGGGCCAAAAGTCATGGTGCCTTTTAGGCTCTATAGTGAGGTGGGGCCAGGAGTGGTGCTGGTGTCTGGGGCGACTGTAGGAGACCCTTTCACACACATTGTGTCAGATTTTTTAGGTTGCACCCTCCTACTCTCCTCTATTTCCCATGTCCCTACTCTCAACTCTCCCTCTGCTCTCTCTGTCATTCGTTGTTCTAGGTATTCATTAAATTTGGGTATGGTTAGGTTTGGCCCTGCCATTTTGCTTTACTATCTTTATACACTTATCCCGTCCCTGGTGTTTTATTTCCAAGGATGTATTATCGGTATCAATACAGACTTATCTCATGTACGACACCCTCGTATATAAAGAGGCTGATTGTTTTTATATTATGTGTAATACAATCATTATCATAAAAATCAGAATTCCAGTCACATATACCAATGCAGTAATTTCTACACACAGCACACACCACACTTTAGTTATCTCACGCTTGTTCTAGAATCATGCACAACTTCAATATCAGTCTCCCCAGTCCCTGGTTCCTGAAACCCTAGGTCAAATTCACTCAATTCCACAGATTGGTATTCAGTTTCATAAGTCTCACTATAACTACCCATCATCCATTACACGTTATAATACATCAAAACACACAAACCAAAAGCCAATTGGAATTACAATGCTTAATGTATTCAGGCTATCAAGAGTCCTAAAACACATTCTCAGTTCGACTGCCACCCTTCACACGTCCTTATGTAAGGACCAATTTTACATGTGAAGTCACAGAAGCAACTAATGAATTTAGATTACCAGAGCGTCCTAAAACATAGTCTCAGTTCGACTGCACCCTTCACACAACCTTAAAAGGCACCTTCATTATGTGAAGTCACAGAAGCAACTGGATCCCTATCAAAGGATTTTTTTTTTTTTGACAACTCGATCACTAGGAAGGACTTAGTCTCAGCTTTAATTGTACCTTTCACACAACCATTTATATGGAACGTTTTAAGTGTGAAATCACAGAGATAGCTGGCATCTCCGGGAATTTAGTACCTCTGGTCAATTTCGGTGATTCACCCCCACCTAATGATGGGTCAAATCTCATCCATTCATACGTCAAAACACACCTACCACACAACCTATCTAAAATAGGACCTTTTAAATGTGGAACCTCACAACCTATCTAAAATAGGACTTTTTAACTGTGTTAACTTATTCGTGTGACTACACACTCCCCACACAACCTATCTAAAATAGGACCTTTTAAATGTGGAAACTCACAACCTATCTAAAATAGGACTTTTTAACTGTGTTAACTTATTCGTGTGACTACACACTCCCCACACAACCTATCTAAAATAGGACCTTTTAAATGTGGAAACTCACAACCTATCTAAAATAGGACTTTTTAACTGTGTTAACTTATTCGTGTGACTACACACTCCCCACACAACCTATCTAAAATAGGACCTTTTAAATGTGGAAACTCACAACCTATCTAAAATAGGACTTTTTAACTGTGTTAACTTATTCGTGTGACTACACACTCCCACACAACCTATCTAAAATAGGACCTTTTAAATGTGGAAACTCACAACCTATCTAAAATAGGACCTTTTAAATGTGGACACTCACAACCTATCTAAAATAGGACTTTTTAACTGTGTTAACTTATACGTGTGAAATTTTACAGTATAAATCACAGTACCAGATATCTCACTTATGCCTTAATTCATTAGGATGGAAAATTGTTTAACAAGTATTCATACTCACACTCAGTACTACTGATCAAAATTTGGTATAGTCTATAGTACAATATGCAAGATTTCGTTTTAACAGGCTCTGCATACCTTTTTAGAAGAGCGCGCTCTGATCAGGTTCCTGAGGCAAGACAAATAGTTGATGTCTCCTGGATTTCAGGTCACACTTCCGTCTGTTTTTAGATCGATGATTTGCCTTTTCCTGATAGCTGGTACTGCTCAAGCTACATGCATGGGCCCAATGCATGGACCCAATCAATTGCCTCTTATGGAGACAGTTGAGAAGGACGATTAAAAAGAGTTTACAGCATTACTTTATACAATGTAACATAAAGGAAGGGGTCCTTCTTCTAGTCCCTTGATTGGTTCCCGAGGCGTAGTAGGCGGGTCTGCTCTGTCCAGAGCATATGCCCCATTGGTGCACGGCAGAGTCCTCTGCCCTTGGCACCCGACCAGTAGAAGGAAGTGGAGTTTGAGTGTGCGTCCACAGTGAAATGTCTGTGTGTGTCAAAGAACTTGTGAGGCATGAGAATGAGTGTGTGTGCAGATGAAATATTGATGTGTGTCAAGGGAAAGTGGTGGGGAGTATCTGGTGGTTTATGGCCGGAGAGGGGGTGTTGTCCTATTATCGCATTCCTAGGCCAGATTAGGCCATCTGGTGTTCTGTTCTTTGTTCGCTACTAAAATGTTATGCACAGACAACTAACACACTGTTAGTATCAGACACATGACACAGAACATTTATTGCAAACAAGCTCCTAACACAATTTGTCTTGCACAACGTCTTGCTCAGATCAATCTATAACATTTTATATTTACTACGACACATATTTGTCACGATCGTCATATAAAAAGGACCAAGGCGCAGCGTTGCGAGCGAACATAATACTATTTATTTAAACGTTCACACAAACAAAACAATAAACAACGAAAACGTGACGTCTAATGGTACAACACGAAACCACACGAACAAAATCCCACAACCCGAAAGAAAAACAGACAGATTAAATATGGCTCCCAAACAGCCGACAGCTGACACTCGTTTGCCTCTGATTGGGAGTCACACCGGCAAACATAGAAAATAAACCACCTAGAACACCCACCAGAGAAACAGAAAACATAGAATGAACACACCCTGGCTCAACATATTGAGTCCCCGAGCCAGGGTGTGACAGTACCCCCCCCCTAAAGGCGCGGACTGCGACCGCGCCTAAATACGAGCGAAAACAGGGGAGGGCTGGGTGGGCATTCCTCGGCGGCGGCTCCGGCTCTGGGCTAGATCCCCACTTCCTCTCCAACCCCCCAAAGTACCCCTGGTCCTGTCTAGCCCCGCTGGCCGGAGCCGGACTGACGACACGCGCCCCTGGCCTGGTGCGTGGAACAGGAACGGATCGGACCGGGCTGAAGATACACACCCCTGGCTTGGTGCGTGGAGCAGGAATGGACCGGAATGGGCTGGCGACGCGCACCACAGACTTGGTGCGGAGAGCAGGAACGAGCCGGACAGGGCTGACGCCTCGCATCCCTGGCTTGCTGCGAGTAGCAGGAACGGGCTGGACCAGGCTGACGACTCGTACCCCTGGCTTGGTGCGAGTAGCAGGAACGGGTTGGACCAGGCTGGCGACTCGCACCCCTGGCTTGGTGCGAGTGGCAGGAACAGGCCGGGTCGGGCTGGCGACGCACACCGTAGGCTCTGTGCGTGGAGCAGGGACAGGCCGGGCTGGGCTGGCGACGCACACCGTAGGCTTTATGCGTGGAGCAGGAACAGGCCGGGTCGGGCTGGCGACGCACACCGTAGGCTCTGTGCGTGGAGCAGGGACAGGCCGGGCTGGCGACGCACACCGTAGGCTTTATGCGTGGAGCAGGAACAGGCCGGGCCGGGCTGGCGACGCACACCGTAGGTTTTATGCGTGGAGCAGGATCAGGCCGGGCTGGGCTGGCGACGCACACCGTAGGCTCTGTGCGTGGAGCAGGAACAGGCCGGGCTGGGCTGGCGACGCACACCGTAGGCTCTGTGCGTGGAGCAGGGACAGGCCGGGCTGGGCTGGCGACGCACACCGTAGGCTTTATGCGTGGAGCAGGAACAGGCCGGGCTGGGCTGGCGACGCACACCGTAGGCTCTGTGCGTGGAGCAGGGACAGGCCGGGCTGGCGACGCACACCGTAGGCTTTATGCGTGGAGCAGGAACAGGCCGGGCCGGGCTGGCGACGCACACCGTAGGTTTTATGCGTGGAGCATGAACAGGCCGGGTCGGGCTGGCGACGCACACCGTAGGCTCTGTGCGTGGAGCAGGGACAGGCCGGGCTGGCGACGCACACCGTAGGCTTTATGCGTGGAGCAGGAACAGGCCGGGCCGGGCTGGCGACGCACACCGTAGGTTTTATGCGTGGAGCAGGAACAGGCCGGGCTGGGCTGGCGACGCACACCGTAGGCTCTGTGCGTGGAGCAGGAACAGGCCGGGCTGGGCTGGCGACGCACACCGTAGGCTCTGTGCGTGGAGCAGGGACAGGCCGGGCTGGGCTGGCGACGCACACCGTAGGCTTTATGCGTGGAGCAGGAACAGGCCGGGCTGGGCTGGCGACGCACACCGTAGGCTTTATGCGTGGAGCAGGAACAGGCCGGGCTGGGCTGGCGACGCACACCGTAGGCTCTGTGCGTGGAGCAGGAACAGGCCGGGCTGGGCTGGCGACGCACACCGTAGGCTTTGTGCGTAGAGCAGGGACAGGCCGGGCTGGGCTGGCGACGCGCACCACAGACTCGGTGCGGAGCGCAGGAACGGGCCGGGCTGGGCTGTCGACGCACACCGTAGGTTTGGTGCGGGGAGCAGGAATAGACCGGACCGTACTGAGGACACACACCACTGGCTCCACACCGGGATCTGGAACGGGCCGGACCGGACTGGCAACACCCGCCAGTACCTCTCGCCGTGCCTCTACACCTTCCATCTCCTCTTCTACCAGTGGCCCCCGTAACCTGGCGGCCTCCTCTGCAACCCCGCTGAACCGCTCCATAGCGGCCTCCTGCTGCCCCGATGTCATGAGCCCCCCCCTAAAAAAATTCTGGGGGTCTCTCCAGGCCTCCAACATTCTCTCCCACCTTTCGCTCCTCTGTCTCCAACCCTCCTCACTCAACTCCTCAATGGGCTTGACCCAGTCGAAGCTGCCACAGAGATCATTTGGCGATGGCCCTTGGACACGCTGCTTGGTCTGGTCTTGGTGGGATTTTCTGTCACGATCGTCATATAAAAAGGACCAAGACGCAGCGTTGCGAGCGAACATAATTCTATTTATTTAAACGTTCACACGAACAAAACAATAAACAACGAAAACGTGACGTCTAATGGTACAACATGAAACCACACGAACAAAATCCCACAACCCGAAAGAAAAACAGACAGATTAAATATGGCTCCCAAACAGCCGACAGCTGACACTCGTTTGCCTCTGATTGGGAGTCACACCGGCAAACATAGAAAATAAACCACCTAGAACACCCACCAGAGAAACAGAAAACATAGAATGAACACACCCTGGCTCAACATATTGAGTTCCCGAGCCAGGGTGTGACAATATTAGTGTAATTTAACACTGTAAATGAAAGTGATGAGTGGCTTTGTGTGGATTTTTCCTTTAATGTGTAGATTTTCATTTTGTATTTCATGATTTTCTTCATTCTTTGGTTGAGTTTGTTTGTCTTTATACATCCTTGTTGATTGTAGGCCAAAGTAATTCATTTGATTTATGCCTTTTATTTCAATGCATGTGTAGGATTTATCTGGGATAGTTTGCATTCACAGTCAGCTGTTTTATGCTCCAGTTACTTTCACATTGATGTCAGTATTTGAAGTCAGTCTTTGAATCGTGTATTATGCATCTATTTCATTGCACTGTATGCACTGTTCCACAAGTAGGCTAAATGAGTCAATGGGGAGGTTGAGTAGTGTTATGAGGTTGAGTTTGTTTATATATATATATATATATTTCACCATTATTTAACCAGGTAGGCCAGTTGGGAACAAGTTCTCATTTACAACTGTGACCTGGCCAAGATAAAGCAAAGCAGTGCGATAAAAACAACAACAACACAGAGTTACATAAGGGGGAAACAAAACGTACAGTCAATAACACAATCGAAAATAGAAAATATATATACAGTGTGTGCAAATGTAGTAAGTTATGGAGGTAAGGCAATAAATAGGCCATAGTGCAAAATAATTACAATTTAGTATTAACACTGGAGTGATAGATGTGCAGAAGATGATGTGCAAATAGAGATACTGGGGTGCAAATGAGCAAAATAAATAACAATATGGGGATGAGGTAGTTGGGTGGGCTAATTACAGATTGGGCTGTGTACAGGTGCAGTGATCAGTAAGCTGCTCTGGCAACTGATGCTTAAAGTTAGTGAGGGAGATAAGAGTCTCCAGCTTCAGAGATTTTTGCAGTTTGTTCCAGTTATTGGCAGCAGAGAACTGGAAGGACTGGTGGCCAAAGGAGGTGTTGGCTTTGGGCATGACCAGTGAGACATACCTGCTGGAGCGCAGACTACGGGTGGGTGTTGCTATGTTGACCAAAGAGCTACGATAAGGCGGGGATTTGCCTAGCAGTGATTTATAGATGACCTGGAGCTAGTGGGTTTGGCGACGAATATGTAGTGAGGGCCAGCCAACGAGAGCGTACAGGTCACAATGGTGGGTAGTATATGAGGCTTTGGTGACAAAACGGATGGCACTGTGAAAGACTACATCCAATTTGCTGAGTAGAGTGTTGGAGGCTATTTTGTAAATGACATCCCCGAAGTCAAGGATCGATAGGATAGTCAGTTTTACGAGGGCATGTTTGGCAGCATGAGTGAAGGAGTCTTTGTTTCGAAATAGGAAGCAGATTCTAGATTTAACTTTGGATTGGAGATGCTTAATGTGAGTCTGGAAGGAGAGTTTACCGTCTAACCAGACACCAAGGTATTTGTAGTTGTCCACATTTTCTAAGTCAGACCCGCCGAGTGATTCTAGTCGGGCGGGCGGGTGCAAGCAGCGTTCGATTGAAGAGCATGCATTTAGTTTTACTAGCATTTAAGAGCAGTTGGAGGCTACGGAAGGAGTGTTGTATGTCATTGAAGCTCGTTTGGAGGTTTGTTAACCTAGTGTCCAATGAAGGGCCAGATGTATACAAAATGGTGTCGTCTGCATAGAGGTGGATCTGAGAGTCACCCGCAGCAAGGGCGACATCATTGATATACACAGAGTCGGCCTGGGAATTGAACCCTGTGGCACCCCCATGGAGACTGCCATAGGTCCAGACAACAGCCCCTCTGATTTGACACATTGAACTCTATCTGAGAAGTAGTTGGTGAACCAGGCGAGGCAGTCATTTGAGAAACCAAGGCTATTTAGTCTGCCAATAAGAATGCGATGATTGACAGAGTCGAAAGCCTTGGCCAGGTCGATGAAGACGGCTGCACAGTACTGTATTTTATCGATCGCGGTTATAATATTGTTGAGGACCTTGAGCGTGGCTGAGGTGCACCCATGACCAGCTCGGAACCCGATTGCATAGCGGAGAAGGTACGGTGGGATTCAAAATTATCGGTGGTCTGTTTGTTAACTTGGCTTTGAAATACTTTCGAAAGGCAGGGCAGGATGGATATAGGTCTGTAACAGTTTGGATCGAGAGTGTCACCCCCTTTGAAGAGGGGGATGACCGCGGCAGCTTTCCAATCTCTGGGGATCTCAGATGATACGAAAGAGAGATTGAACAGGCTAGTACTAGGGGTTGCGACAAATTCAGCGGCTAATTTTAGAAAGAAAGGGTCCAGATTGTCCAGCCCAGCTGATTTGTAGGGGTCCAGATTTTGCAGCTCTTTCAGAACATCAGCTATCTGAATTTGGGTGAATGAGAAGCGGGGGGGGGGGGGGGGGGGGGGCATGGGCAAGTTGCAGCGGAGGGTGCAGAGCTTGTCGCCGGGATAGGGGTAGTCAGGTGGAAAGCATGGCAAGCCGTAGGAAAATGCTTATTGAAATTCTCGATTATCGTAGATTTATCGGTGGTAACAGTATTTCCTAGCCTCAGTGCAGTGGGCAGCTGGGAGGAGGTGCTCTTATTCTCCATGGACTTTACAGTGTCCCAAAACCTTTTGGAGTTAGTGCTAGAGGATGCACATTTCAGTTTGAAAAAGCTAGCCTTTGCTTTCCTAACTGATTGTGTAGTACATTTTACACTCCATTTCAAATACCTTTAAACCTAATATAAACCTCATATTGCAGTGATAATTCATGTCTGGGGGCATTTTATTAGTTTTTGCTGTTCTCCAAATAGTATTTTAGAGTTTTAAGTACAGTAAATGAGCTTCAACTGGTGGGGGGATTTCTAAACACCCCATTTAGCCATACACTAGGTTTAGCTGTGTTTCTACAAACAACATTTAGCCATTCACTAGGTTTAGTTGTATTTCTACACAAACCATTTAGCCATACCCTAGGTTTAGCTGTGTTCTACACACCCCATTTAGCCATACCCTAGGTTTAATTGTATTTCTACACAACCACATTTAGCCATACCCTAGGTTTAGTTGTATTTCTACACACCCCATTTAGCCATACCCTAGGTTTAGCTGTATTTTTTACACACCTCATTTAGCCATACCCTAGGTTTAGCTGTATTTCTACACCCCCAAACAACTTCCTGCGGCTACAGGACTGAGGAGGAGGGGAGGGGAGATGGATAGTGAGAGAGAAGAGGAGGAGAGAGAGGGAGATGTCAAAAGAGATAGGGCTGACAAACGATTAGTTACCGGAGTGTAACTCCAGTTCTATGAGTGGAGCGGAGCCCCATAGGGGAGCTCTACTCCTATTGGTTTACCCACTGCCCTAAGACAAAATTATGCACACACCTGCAGCCAATAGGAGTACAGGTGTCCCTATAAGAGAGGATGCCTCTCCTCAATCAGCCTCCCGAGATATGTATCTTCAGCGAGACTAGAGAGGGTCGGCAGGGCCTTAAGTCCTATGGGGCTCCGCTCCACTCATAGAACTGGAGTTACACTCCGGTAACTAATTGTTCTATATCGTGGAGCTCCGCCCCATAGGGGAGCTCTGCTCCTCGTGGTTTAAGGCGGAGCGTAGCGCTCCAAAATGTACTCCCTGCCGAGCCCAACACTTCCCTTCAAAATGAAAAGGTCAGGCCTAGCAATGGCTGCAACCAATTCCCGCAGTACTATAACCACTGTCACCCTACAAGTGTCACAATATACTGCGTCATCGGTTAAAAACCCGCCCCACCTAGTCCAATGGCAACACCAATGACTAGTGGGCAGATCACCAGAATACAGGCCATACTAATCTGTACTAGCAGATAGATGGTACCTCAATATCCTGTTACAATACTACCGACCACTAATGGAATGACACAAAGTGTCACTCTACATTGTGTACACGGTAGGCCGCCTCACTCAATCAATGGAACCCCAGAGATTAGTGGGCAGATCCCAGAACATGATTCATACTAATCTGAACAAGCAGATAGATGACGTCACATTCCGTCAAATTGTCATGACCGGTCTAATAGTATCGTAACCAAGTTACTACTATTATCCCCCATCATTCCGCCCCACTCCAGTGAATCACTGGTGGGCAGATCAATACACGCCCTCTACTGTACTGAACCTGTCAGTCAGGAGTCATGCAAAAAATATGTCCTTCTATCAGAAGCGGACCTGATAGAGACCCTGTCTCCACAGTCCTGCATTCCTCTCCTCCTAGCTCAAAGTCTCCCTTCAGCCACGCTGAGCACAGAGTGAGCCAAAGAGTTAGAAGACATATCCAAGAGATAGAAACGGATAAATGGAGACGGTGTTGACCATGACGCCGCTCTACATATATCCTCTACCCCTGTTCCTCTGAAAAGGGCAGTAGAAGCTGCTACTCCACGAGTGGAGTGAGCTCTGATACCCTGAGGCAATTGTCGTCCCGCTGCCTCATAAGCTGTCTCAATGCCCTCACAGAGCCAATGAGACAGACGCTGTTTCGACAGTGGTCTACCTAGTGCAGCAGCACCATGACACACAAACAGCTGAGGCGATGACCTAATCGCTGCTGTGCGCTCGACGTAACACGCCAAGGCGCGTACTGGGCACAGGCGATGGAGCCTTTCCTCACTCCTCTCCCTATGAGGAGGGGGAGAAAAAGCCCACAGCTCCACGGTCTGTGATCTATATGAACTCCTAATAACCTTCGGCACAAATGCCGGGTTAGGACATAACACCGCTCTGCTCAGATCGCCATTAATGGCCAGGCAGTTGGGTCTCGTCGAAAGAGTACACAAATCACTAACACGCTTAGCCATAGTCAAAGCGAGCAACAGTGCTGTCTTCAAAGACAGCATCTTGAGGAGTATTTGATTCAATGGCTCGAACGGCGACTTACATAGCGCTTCGAGTACCAAAGCCAAATCCCACTGAGGAAGCGTGGCTCTAGGTGTTGGCCTAAGCCACCGCGTTCCTAATAGGACATTGTCTCTGCCAAACCCCTCGTGACAAGCTGAAATCGCTGCTGCAAACACCTTAATGGTGGCGGGCGATCTCTGCTTGTCAAACATAAGTTGTAGGAAAGAGAGAATACTCTCAGCCTGACAGCTCATGGGGTCTACACCTTGTGTGACACACCATTGTGAAAACACGTTCCATCTACTGGCATACATCTTAGAAGTGGAACTGGCACGTGAACCCTGTATGGTCCTGATCACTGCATCAGATAACCCACAGCGCTCTAGCCTGTCCCTCTCAGCAGCCAGGCCTTCAGTGGTTGGCCGATTATGGGCAACTGCTCTATCGTGCCCCCCGCCTGAGACAACGCGTCCCGTCGATGTGGAATTGGCCAAGGTGGCGCAATCAACATCTGACTCATCTCCGCAAACCAAGGAGCCCCTGAGCGATCGGGGGCTACCAGTATCACTGACAGCCCTCCTGACCTCACCCTGGCTAACAGTGGGAGAATGCAGGACAGCGGAGGGAATGCATACAGAAGAACTCTCGGCCACGGGTGGTACGCAAAGGCGTCTCTTCCTAGTGGCGGTTCTTCCTGTTCCCTCAGAGAGAACCATAGGGGACATTGCGCGTTCACACGTGACGCGAATAGATCCACCCCGGCTCTCCCGAACTGTTCCCAAATTTGGAGAACAATGTCCGGATGCAGACACCACTCGTCGTCTCGAGGACCCCCTCTTGACATGAGGTCTGCTCCTACGTTCAAGTAGCCCGGAATGTGTGCTGCTCTCAATGAGCGAAGGTGCTCGTGAGCCCACAGCCACAATTCCTCTGCCGCCCGATGGAGAGCAGGAGACCTGACTCCTCCCTGGCGATTTATGTGGGCTACTGTGGTCCGGTTGTCTGACCAGACCAGCACATCGCGACCCTGAAGGGTAGACGCGAAGTGGGTCAAAACCAGTCGAACCGTTTCCAACTCCAAGAGGTTGACGTGGCGACTCGAAAGAGGCCACACACCTCCTATCGCTTGGGTCTGACATGTCCCTCCCCATCCCGTCAGAGACGCATCTGTGAACAATGGGATGTAAGAGGACACTTTGCCTATCGGGACTCCGTGCGTGAGAACGCGCGGGTTTCTCCAATAGTTCAGATCTGCACTGAGCGAGAGGGGAACCACCACCAACCGATGACATTGACGCAATGGGTCTAGTCTTAGTTGGGCGAACCATCGCTGCATCCTGCGCATGTGCAGGAGTCCCAGCGGAACCACCGAGTGGGCTGACGACATGAGACCCAAGAGTGACATGATCGTCAGCGCCGTCACCGTGTGATTCGGACGAAACTTCCTCAGGGCTAGCAACAAGGCTACCCTTCGGGGGTCCGAAATTTTAGCCCTCAACATTACAGTATCTAGCTGTATCCCCAGGTAGACAATCTGATGACTGGGCCAGGGCGCGCTTTTTTTCCAATTCACATCGAACCCCAGACGTGTGAGATGAATCACTGTCTGTGTTGTGTGAGTGATCACCAGCTCTGCTGACGGGGCGAGAACCAGTAGGTCATCTAGGTAGGCTAGTAGCCGTATTCCCTGACGACGCAACGGTTCCAATGCCGCCTCCACACACTTGGAAAACGTGCGAGGTGCCAGGGCGTACCCAAATGGCATCCTCGTGTATACGTACGCCACCCCTTGAAAGGCGAATCGCAGAAACTTCCTGTGACGCGGCTGTATCGGCACATGAAAGTACGCGTCCTTTAGGTCTATGCTCGTACAAAAGTCTCCTTTCTGGACACATTCCAGCAGACGTTTTGTCGTTAGCATTCGAAAGGGCCGTTTGGTTACGCTCTCGTTGAGAATGCGTAAATCCAATATTGGCCTCATTCCCCCCGTCTTTTTGGGCACCAGGAAGTAGGGCGAATATAGCCCCTTGTTCCTTTGCTCCTGCGGAACCACTGTGACCGCCTCCTTCGCCAAAAGTTCCGTAATCTCTGAAACCAGAGCGGCCACTTTTTCGGGCGTTTTCATCACCGTCTCCACCACTTCCCTGAATGGGGGTGGGGTCCGATGGAATTGGAGAGCATAACCCTTCTGCAACGTCTGTTCTAGCCAGCGTGAGAGGGTGCAGCGTCGCTGCCACTGCCAGCAATACAGAGAAAGCGGCCGAGCGCGAAGCTGTGGTACATTCAGTAGGAAGGACCTGTATTCCTCTATGGCCCTTGCCGCCGCTGTTCCCCAACACTGAGGTGGTGGAACAGCCCAAGGCGGGCCTCCCATGAAAAGGAGAGGAAACATTAGTTCGTTCTGAACCAGAAGGAGGGGCAGAGACGTCAGTTAAACCCGTACCGTCGAATTCCTGCCCTCCGTGAACGCAGCGCGGGTCTGATTTGCACTGACCGAGAACACAGCCTGCGACAGGGCACCATCCCCAGCAAGCGATTGCGTCATCGTAGATGACTGAAATTCGCTATTAGAGCCCCTCACTACAATACTCCTAGGAGTCTGTAATATGAGGTCTCTATGAGGTAACACAAGGCGGCGCCTTGATACCTTCTTAACCTTCACCTTCTGTGTGTGTTCAACTCTGCACCTCTGGTGGGTTGAGTCACGCTCAGTGTGATGAGTATTAGCGCGTTCTGTGAGAGGTGGGGGCGCCGATACGTTGGTTATTCCCGTAACCTTAGTAATCCGGCCCTCCGTGAACGCAGCATGGGTCTGAATCGCACTAACCGAGACCGTAGTCTGCGATAGTGCGCCATCCCCAAATAGCGGCTGCGTCATCATGTCTCCTGACTGAGACTGCAGCCTGCTATGAGAGGCACTCACTACAGTACTCCTTGGAGTCTGTAATGTGAGGTCTCTTTGAGATAAACCAAGACAGCGTCTTGGTATCTTTCCTCCTTTCACCTCCTGTGTACGTTCAGCTCTGCACCTCTGGTGGGCTGAACTACACTCAGTGTGGTGAGCATTGGCGCGTTCAGAAAGAAGTGGGGGCGCCGATACACTGGGCACCTTTGTGACTGTGGTAATAGGGCCCTCCGTGAACGCAGCATGGGTCTGAATCGCACTAACCGAGACCTTAGTCTGCGATAGTGCGCCATCCCCAAATAGCGGTTGCATCATCCTGTCACTATTTGACTGAGACTGCAGCCTGCTATGTGAGACACTCACTACAGCACTCCTATGAGTCTGTAAAGTGAAGTCTTCATAAGGTAACATCTTAAAATTAATATCCTTTTTTATACCTACCTTATGTGTGCGCTCAGCAACGCACCGTGGTGGGCTGAGCTGCACTCGAGTGGTAAGAGAGAGAGCGAGAGTGAGGAAGGTCGAACGCTTTCGGATGTATTATGGAAAAGGGGCTCTTTTTTTGACAAAGTCAGGTAGAGCCAACTCTTTATTACACACATCAACAAAAAACATTATCCTCCATACACTCAACGGTAGGGTGGCGGGGAACAGTGGGCTCAGTCACACCAGGCGCTGCGCCGTCTTCCGTTCTCTCCCCCTCGCCATGTCATAAACGGCGTCTCTTCTGGCCGCCCTTCGGGTGATGCCAGGATGACGCTTTAATGACCTCTCTCGCCGGCGGAATGGTCGGCCCCTCTGGTGCTGCAGGTGGGGGAGGGGGGGGGGGGGGGGGGGGCGAGGCCCGCTCCCTTGCTGCTGGAGGCCGCCGTCTGACGCCATGCTGTAGCGAGAGTAATGGCCGCCCTCCATCATGTCCACTTCCGGGTTGGAGGGAATGGGGGGCAGCTTAATCTCCCGCTGTTTAGCAGCCCACTCAATGAGACCTGAAAATTCAGAGCACAGAGAGGCTGTGGCGTCATCATCCAGGGATGTAAATTACCTCACACTTTCCTGAGGGAAAAGGGGTGTTAAACATCTGGGTCAGTGTAATGAATTGTTCCAATAGAATATTCATTTCTTCCCCAATAGCCCTGTCATCCCCTGAGTCAGCGCCTTCAGATGATGCCTCAGAAGCTGAGGCTAACACTGATAGCACATCCTCAAGAGGAATATCCTCCCTAAAAATGCCCAACGCTGCTTCCTCTCCTTCAAAAAAGGAGGGCACAGCTGGCGCATAGTGGGGGATTAATGAGGCCGTCCCTGGCGTGCTGTGTCCCTCAACCCACGAAACATAAGTCGGGGGGGGGCGGGGGGGGGGGTCGACAGCCACCAAGGGAAACAGCGACATTGAGCTCTGAAAAGAGCTTTTGTTAAATACTTACCCTATGGATAAGCTTGGTGTGCTCATTGTAGGACGACGTCGATGATCTGGAAATCGACGGCATTTTCTTCGTCCTGAGTCTTCTTTTCGTCTCTTCTTGGCTTCTTCAGTCTAGTCCAGTCGCTGAAGATAAAGGGAGGCTGATTGAGGGGAGGCATCCCCTCTTATAGGGACACCTGTACTCCTATTGGCTGCAGGTGTGTGCATAATTTTGTCTCAGGCTGATGCTGCCTTAGGGCAGTGGGTAAACCAATAGGAGCAGAGCTCCCCTATGGGGCGGAGCTCCAAGATATAGATCTAACACGCAGTCAACTGAATATCTTTTCATAACTGACTTCTCACCAGTGATGTCATCACAACCAGTAACCTTGTCCACTCTTCCACTCCTGGTACGGCTCAGCTTGACCTCTGACCTATGAAATGAATGATTTCAAAAACAGACAAAAGCAAAGTT